>NC_092502.1:152314271-152618064 GCF_047511675.1 Marmota flaviventris
TAAATCAATAGATCTGAAAGCTTTCCAAACACAGAACAAAAGTCCTTTAACTATTTAATCCTTTGAAAAGTTGGAAAACTACTCTTCTCTGATTCGGCAAAAGGAAGTCCAAGTTAGTGGTTATAGGCTTCTGTTTGGAAGCCTATTCTGTCTTTAAATAACTGTGGATTGGGGGCGGGGTGGTTTTAGACACTTTAGCTTCTCATATGCAAAATGGAGCTAAGTAAAAGATCTACCCACTTCATAGTATTGTTTTAAGGGGAACATGCAATACATGGAACTCTTTTATATAATGCTTGATAAACACACACACACACACACACACACACACAACTTTTGAATGTAAGCTTTTATTATTGAAAAAGCTGAACTACCAGAAGCAGATCTGGTTGGCCTCTTAGATTTTTTAGGTGGCATTTTCTTTTTTCCTTCCAGAGGCTTCCTTTAGGGCTAGTCCTGCATTGTGGAATTTCAGAAGCAAATGCACAAGTCTCTAATAGGAGAGATACATTCCTCCTTGAGACCTGTTAAAGTAAATTTAACCTTTAAATAATTGAGCAGCTATTAACAACGTATAATGGAAAAAGTTTAGAAGAGTAGAATTTGATAATGGGTCAAAAGGCAAGGATGAGTTTACCAAGAAATATATCTACTGTTAAAAGAATGCAAGATGATTAGAATCAAAATTATTTCTCTTGAATTTCGGTTAAGGGCAATGTGAATTCTTTAGGCTTTGGGGCTTCTTCTGAATTAGAAAGGAGCCATTGAGGACTGAGTGCCCAGGGAGCATGAGGCCAGCTTAGTCCCCAGACTCCCGTCAGTCCCCAACTGATCCCCTCAGTGGATGACACATTTTCAGTAACCAAGGAGACTCTTATATCTATCTTTCTAGTCTTTCCACTAGTGATTGTCAAAAGAATGTGCTGAGGCCCTGGGCATGTTCATTTGTAAAGGTTTTGGGTTATAACTCAACTAAACTCTGAGGTGTAGGTCAGAACTCACAGGAATGATTAGCCACATGGGACCAGTAGCAAGACAGTCATTCTTAATTCAGGCTGCACATCCCAATCAAGAAGCACGTATTTACAAATATACATTCCCTGGGCCTGTGAAATAAGTCTTGGGGGAGGTCTGGAACGTCTCCAAAATGAAAAGATCTATCATTTTAGGGCAATATATTAAAAATAAACTTCCCAGACCTTTTGAAGAACAGCCAACGAGTGTGTACACACACACACTTCAGTGACAAAAGTATAGCTGCCAATAGAATACAGGGACATGGTCACCCACTCTCTGCAGAGAACAGGATCCATGGTAGGAATGAGGTGATGGAAGGGAAACTGATTCAACAGAAATGGGTACAGAGAGGAAGAAAATCCTGTCTGGCTCCCACGGGCAGACAGCAGAGCAGCGCTATCTCTGTGCTAGTCTCTTCATTTATTTTAGGAAAATATCACTCTTGACCCCAACTCTTGTGATCCATTTGGTAAGTACATAGTTTTATCTCACTGTCCAGAGATATTGGTGTAAGGGTAGATACCTACCGCAGGGTGGCCAGTCCCCAATTCCAGGCCACATGCCTGGTTTAGAGCTGTGCTATCCAATACGGTAGCACTGTGCATGCAGGGCAGGCAGGAGGCATGCGCAGACAGTGCCGAAGGCCAGTGAGAGTCTACTTCAAAATTTGCTGGAACAGAGCTAGCAAACAGAAGTCCTTCTCCTCAAAGATATCAAGATGGGTAGATGGGAAGCTGCTGACAATTTAATTCCCTAGGAAGTAGATACTGAGACAGAGATTAGCTTGCTGCAAGTTTTTTGAGGGGTAGGGTGGGTGGTGAGTGTTCCAGGGTTTAACAGTTGTAGAAGAACATGGGGAAGCAGGGCTGAGCAGTGGGCAATGTTGGCCTTGACAGAGGAGGGCCTTGACGGATCACGTGAGGGACACAGAAGGGGGACGCGGAATGGATCTTCAAAGTTATCCTGAGGGAGGCTGAGACCAAGTCTATGCTGCGGCCTTGACCAGTCATTGGATGGGGACTGCTTTGGAAAGTGGTCCCAAACTTGGATGTTGTGACTGTAGTTAGGGGCTTCTGGAGGGATAAGCATTTTAGTCCTAAAGGTGGTGTATCACAGAATGTGTCATAGTGGAAGGCAGAAGTAAAAACCAAAGAGAGTTCTGATGACTCTCGAACTCATTGAACACAAGATTCTCTACATCCTTGCGCTTCTCATGAGTTTGTTTACAAAATCCAGTGTCCTTTTTTTTTTTCCATTTAATACACTTCAAAATGGATTTCCATGATCTTCCTCTAATGAACCACATACAAGACAATTAAGAAGATAGAATATAGATGTAGATTTGGCATAGATGTCGACATGCTTAGAAACCAAAAGTGGAAGATGTCAAAAATATATGGAGCAGGTAAAGGAAGAGACTGGAAAAAATCAATGATTATCATATGCTTCTCAATTAGATGGAGAAAGTAGAAATATTCTTCACACACAAGTAACTAAACTGGGAGTAAATGAAGATTCTTTGAGAGAATTCAATGCAAACAGCATCCATCTGCTAGAACATCATTTGGCTTAAAGCAGAATATTTGATTTTTCTAAAGAAGACATAAATGTGGGAAATAGGTATAAACAATATTCTCGTCTCCACTAATCATCAGATAAATGCAAATTGCATTACTCTGTTTTCCATTTCTATAACAAGATACCTGAGGTAAAATACTTTATACAAAAAAGAGATTTATTGAGCTCATGGTTCTGAAGGTTCATGGTGGCAGCCTCTGCTTTGCTCCGGTGAGAGCTCAGGGTGGATGGCATCACAGGGACAGGAGGTGTGCAAGAAGGAGCAATCACATGGCAAGACAGGAAGCCAGAAAAACATGAGCCTTTCTTCCAAGTTGATATTCCCAAAGATAGAAGAAGTAAAGAAGAAAAGCACTCCTTTGGCAACCATTCTGATGATCGAGGAGGGTTTAACTGTAGGGGATAAAGTTAGAGATGTCACTGAATGAAGTGCCTATGCTGATTTTGAAATTTTTTGATAGCTTGGGATGATAGCGTTTGACAGACATGGGATCTATATTTAAGGAAATGGATAACTGCATGCTGTGAGAATTGAACAGGGAAATGGCTCAAGGTAACTCTTAGAACTCAAATTCTGAGTACATGGTCCCCACACAGAAGGAAAATTGAGAGGAAGCCAGGTGATATTCCCTGACAAATGGAACCTTGAAGAATTGTGCCAGTGAATCTAAAACCCTAAAGAAGGTGCCAATGGCTTCCTAAAGTCTCCTTAGAAGACAACGATCATAGAATGATTCATCACTGGAGGGCACTTAGTATAACTGTGCTATATTGTTAGATGGCAGGAAAATCATACCCTGAGTAGCTATTTGATTTTAGTTCTATTTGTTATTTTAAACATAGAGAATCCCCATTGGTAGATGGGGATTGAAATATAAGATGTATGAAGAAATGAAAATGAAACTCTGGCTGTTCTGTTTTCTTGGCTCAGATAGTTGCCTTCCAGGGACCAGAAGTAATTATAGCTATGATTTATTGGATTCTTACAAAGTTCCAGGCTTTGCGCTAAGTACTTGATGTGAATTATTTCATGTAATCTTTGCAGAAATTCTTTGGGAGTAGGTATTCATTAATATCCTATTCTTACGTATGACCAGTCAAGCTTGGAGAGGTCGGACGGTATGTTCCAAAGGGCAAAAACAAAAGTGAAGGCAAAGTCAATGTTCCAGACTGTTACAAAGAAAAAGCTTTCAAATAAAAATGGCAAATCATGATCTGCTACCTCTGAGGGGTTGTGAAGAAAAAGAATCCTCAGGATGGGAGCAGAGCTCAAGGATTACTCAACCATAGCTAGACCTCTGTAGCTCTGTGCTCTGCTGGTGAGCAAGCATTTGCCCTGTAGTGACATCCAGATGAAGGCTATGATATCCCAGGTGAGGGGTTCCTCTAGCTGGTCTCCGAGAGGGAATTCATTTTTCAGATTCTCTGCCTAGAAGTGGAAATATCCTAATTCACTCAAAGTGCACTGTTCTCTAGAGGGTGGAAAATGGAATAAATCAATGAATAATGAACATGAGAAGATTAAAGAAGAGAGAAAACGTTAATGTAATTTTCAGCAAGATGAATAAGGTAGGTTTTGAAAACTAGCCGTCAGTGTGATTGGCTTCTACCTTGGGCAGGATTCCTGGAAAGACTTACTAAGGGAATGTGTTGTTATGTAGTGTTCCACTCACTGTCCTGCCTGTCTGAAAGTAATTTTTGAACCAACAAAGTCAGGAGCAGGGATTTTGTTAGTTATATGCCCATCCCAGCAGAGGAAGTCTTATTTGAGCCTTACCATATATATTTAACATATCTATGTGTATGTGTTTATACGTATTTATTTCAGGATAACAGGAGCTCAAATAAATATTTGTTGATAAATTAATAATTTTATAACAAGTGGTTCAGATCAAAGTCAGTCCATATATTGAAATATCATCATCAAAATACACGTGGCCTTAGGATACATTAATTGACACAGTTACAACAATGAGCTCATTCATTTTTCTGGTCTCAGATTCAATGGTCCTTTGTTACAGAAGCTTTCCTCAACTTCAAAATCTGTTCAGAGCACCTGGTCTTGTCTTCTATGGACTTAGGAGTTGTGATTTACATCTACGGGCATGTATTCATTTAAATCTACTCACTGCAGCGGGGTGGGGGGGAGGTCTGTTGTTCATTGTTTTACCTCCAACACCCCATACAGCACATAGTAGCCATCCAGTTAAATTTTATTGAATTAAAAATGTGCATGAAAGAAGAGGTAGCATCTTAGCTTACTCTATTAGAAGACCACTGGGACATTGCTGTTATTTTGGAAGACATATTTTAATTGCATTCGAACAGAGTAGTATATTGAGAGGATGGATCCAACCCATTATCAAAGAAAATTTTGAACGAAGAAAGAGATTTGATTCTAAGTTATATAAAGAAATGGAGTCAATTAACCTATTGAAAAAAGTCTTAAGTTGAGGAGGGGGCTGTGGATAATGACCACTGGCTAGATGCCCTCAGATATTGCAAGGATTGTCTTTGAGGAGGTGAGTATTCATACACACACACACACACACACACACACACACAGGGGCACACACACACTCTTCTTATTTGTTCTAATTAGTTATGCATGACAATAGAATGAATTTCGATTCATTGTACACAAATGGAGCACAACTTTTCATTTCTCTGGTTGTACATGAGGTAGAGTCACAACACATTTTAATGTGACTCTAAGGATGGTGTATGACCAGTGTTGATGATCATAGTCTCTAGAACATAAACATTTGAGCTCAATGTAAAAAAACATTATTTTAATAGTTAAATATGCTTCCAAATAAAATGGACAGCTTCAGAAAAATTTTGTATGTTCAATTAGGCTGACATTAGTGGATACATTAGGGTACAGGTAATTGAGAAGTGGCAGGGTGGTTGGATTAACAAGAAAGTTATAGCATTGGAGAGTTCTATAATATAGCCCCTTTGACCTTGTCTGGACTGGTTAGATGGCTGTAGCTTCCTCTAATTCCAAAATTCCACAGAAAAAAATTATAAAATCCATCATTTCTTAGGATTTCAATCATTCATACGTTTCTGGAAAGAGACTAAGCAGAAACTACCCTTTTATGTTTAAAGTATATAGGGCACGGCACCGACACAGTAGTGCTTTATAAACTCATGACAAATGGGTTATGATTTAGCAAACCCCGTGTCTTCAAATGGAACATGAGAAATCTAAGCAATTGCCCCAAACTGCATAAATGTTAACCTTGATTTATTGGTAACAAAAGCAATTACATATTCTTGGTAATATAAGCACTATCTAGACACAGTATTAATATTTATTAAAGCATTTTTTCTGTATGCAAAAAGAAGTGAACTATTTTTCCTAACAAACCAAAATTCTGCAGCACTTTGATTAGCAAATAATATTCTTACACTATGGGTATATAATTCACACTTTTTATCTCTTTTTGAACACCATGATTGTTAATTTACTTGGGAACCAATCTCCTAGGAATGGGCACAATCCTGGCCAGTTGTTTTGGTTTTTCAACTTTGTTTTTTATGTTCAATATTCTGGAAAGTGTCTTGGAACTCACATGATAAATATTTTACTATTTTAATTTATTTATATACAATTGATATTCATTTTTCTCCATCATCTCACACACCTCATTATCTCACCATGACCTACTTGGGAAGAGAGAAGCTCAACATCTTTCATAGTTGATGACTGTCATAGGTGTTGCATTATTTTTTCTATCATATGTTTATACTTGTAAAAACTGAGAACATCACTTTACCATTCACTGCTCATCGGATCCATTTGTCCAACAGTGATGATAATACATCTGACAGTTTGGAGGACGAGTTCTATCAGTACACGTGATGCATAAAAATGTCCTGGACTCAGCAAGGATGCTCCCTTCTCAATTACAATTAATATTGCGCAAGCTCTGTTGCCAATTTTTCTCGGCTCATTTTTTCCCTTCAAATTTCTTTTTAATCTTGTTTCTTTCCCACAAATTATGAGGCAAACTGGCTGTGCTGAGGCAATCTTCAGTGCCAATAAATCAAGGCTTCCCATAAAACTGTACAATTTCTTGCTGATGGCACTTGAAGAAGAAAGTTATTAAATCATTACTCATTTAATATGAATTTTTAGGATGTTCAAATACTTCTCACTAAGTACTTTACCTTCTATGATCGTAATGCAGTGATTTAGATATTGTATAGAAAATTTGGGAAAGATCTTAATGACTTTCAGGGTTTAATACTTGGTCTTCTGTGGCTAATGACAAAGTAGGTGAGCAGATAACTTTCAAGAATGTCTGTTTCCTTTAACTGCCACATCCAGGGTTCAGCACCATACCACAAAGGACCAAAAGAATGCGGTCAGCAGGTGCAGGTATAGCACCCTGGCCTGAATATCTTATGGAGTGGAACTCTAGCTCATTTTTACATTCCCATAGCTTAATGCAATACACAGTGAATTATAGGTATGCATTGCTTAATGAAATGAATTCAATGCTTAGTTATTAGGGAGAGGAGGAGAAACACAAGTCCATCTAGGCAAATAATGATGGTCATACTTTTGGGTAGGTGTGTGGATTCTTTGCTTCTCTTGGAGGCCTTGTGGATGTAGTGGGGTTCCCTGTAGGGTGGTATCAGTGGTGGGCTTTGCAGCTGGAAGGGATTCCTCCCTTGGTCCTGCAGAGCAAGTGAGGTTGAGGATATGGGCCTTCAAAGCTTTATTTATAGTCCACCATTAGTGACCCAAAGGACCAAAAAGACTATCCAGGGTTTTGTGAGTAACTGTTCTATCATAAATTCCAGGGGTGTGTGTGCTTCTCTGTGGGCAGAAATACAATCTCTTAGAAGCTAATTTTTATTCCAGGGTCTTCCACAATTCCATTTAATGAACTTCTGCCCAAGGCCCTGAATGGCGACTTGTCGAATGGCATGTTTAGTTGAGTGCTCATGAAAGCTGAAAACTTTCTTGGCCTTCACAATCATAATGTCAATTATAGTGGCTTGACCATGTGATACAATTTTGTATAAAGAGCCATGCGGGTAGGACCCACTTTTTGAATGATGGCAAGAACCTAAAATAGTGATACCATTTAGGGGATTAGTACCTAAAACTATTCCATTACAAATTCATTTCTTTGCCTTAATTATTGTCTTTTTTTTCTTAAGTATTTGAAATATAAATCAGTATATGAAATTATTAACAATTAAAGGCAAAAGAATTTGTCAAATCCATGGTTAACAGGAAAAGTTGGGAAATGAGAAACTTACAGTTGTAGTGGGGGAAAATGAAAATATTTGAATAAATTATTTAGATGGCAAGACCACAGCCCATCTGTAAGCATAAATTCCACCTATATTCTTGTTTTCAAGTGGAGTTTCTCGACCTTCTCATTAGGATGTGAAATGTCTTTGAGATTGACACTGTCCTGTGCAAAAGATGTCTAGCAGTACCACTGTGCTCTCCCAACTAAGACCATTTGCACTTACTTCCTGCCCCAGGTATGATAATAAAAAATGTCTCCAGACATTGCCAATTGTCCTCCAGGGGACATATTTCACCCCCAATTGAGGAGCACTCGTCTAATGTACAATACAGTCCTCAAAGTGTTAAGGGTAGAAGGCTGTATAATTGATTTCTCCCATAGATGGAGCTCTTGTTCAACAAAGTGCTTTAATAAAAGGGTGAAGGAGAATGTAACTCAGGGGAGTAACAGTTCACCATCAGTGAGGGATCCTTTGCTTTTGCCCCCTTCTGAATCAGCAGGAAATGGATAACCCTGGGAGTGTTGGCACACAATGGCTGCCTTGACCCTCTGGGGGCTGGTGGAAAAGCTGATTTTGAAGATGAGAAGTTCTGTCACCCAGGCCTGCTGTCACCTAGAGGAGCTCCCAGGAGAGTGAATGCCAAGTTTAAGGAGCATAGCTCCAAGCAGCAGGCCACTCATGTGCTTTCGATATTCCAAAACCGTTCCTTGTTACCCTTTACATTTTGTCTTTAGATTGCTCTCATTGTTTTATGCGGTCTGTAGTACACACCTCGTTTCTTACAGCTGGCAGTCATAACATTTCTTGTGGTTAGCTCGTTTAACAGAAGTTCCTTGTATTTTTAGGCCAAGGAGTTAACATTAAGTTAGGGGGTGGAGGTGAGAGGTTAGAATACATAGCCCTGGGATGAGAAGTAACTATCCACTACCAATAAAATATCTTGTTCTGCAAAGGGAGAAGGTATGTTCTCTGGGAACCCAAAGTGATGCTCAAAAAAATTCATTTGGTGTTCGCTGAGTTTATATGGGACTGCTTAGGCATTAGACAAACCGCAGTTCTCACTGACCAGCTGGGGAGCAGGCCATGTTACTGAGAAGCTGCAGCAATACCTCCTCCAAGCTGATGCACGCTGCAGTCCTAGTGCTTTTGTTTTCTGTTATGTGAGTGGGTTGACAGCTATTGGATAGAGTGGACACTCAGATAGCATTCTCTTATTTTGTCACCAGCAGCAGAGTACCCAATGTCAAGATTGAGATTCATCAGAACTTGGAACTGTTGACCTAGTCTATTTATTACACATAAACTCTTTTTTACAAATTCCATAAAGACTTTTGTTACTTAGATAAACACTCTGGAGGCCAGAGGTTCATGCCCATAGAGAACTTTCTTTAGGTGCATTAATTCAACAAGTACTTTTCAAGGGTCTACCACTTGCCGATGCAACATTTGCTTCATCTTAGGGGATGATGTCATCCCATACATGGACAGGAAGCATAGCCCCACCTAGCAGCACATAAGCCATCTGGACAGTCTGCTTTTCAACACTCCACAGCCTCCTTTTCAGAGCCTTGCTTGGAATTGTTTTTCTTGTTTACAGCAGCAGCAGCTCCACATGATGGCATGTGCCACTTTTAATGGAGTGTGAGGAGTTCAAAATGTCAACCCAAGTGGACTGCTCCTGTAAATGACGTTTTCCTGACCAGTAGCAGACAGAAGTGGGAGATTTACACACTCAAGAACTTGATTTGGTCAAGGATGCTACCTCGATTTGTATTATTATATATCCTTGGTGTTTCTTATATGTGCGAATGGTCTAGAACTATTGCTGTGATACTGAGATTCTCAACCCAGGTTGTACATTGTAGTCACTGGAGAGAGTTTAAGAATTAAAGATGTCTGGCTCCATCCTTAGAGATTCTGATTTCATTAGTCTGTCATGGAGTTTTCTCCAGGAAAATATAATACATTTGACATCAATGGTTCTCCAGCCTAGTTATGCATTCAATCAACCTGGGAATGCTCTAAATATCCTGATGCCTGACCCCCAACCCAGACCAAGGGAAAACAAATCTCTGTACCTAAAGCATCTGAAATTTTGTAAGGTTTCTCAGTGTAGGAGTGTAAGTAACACTGGAATCATTAGTGCAAATTCTGTTATTTGCACATGGAGAAGATCCACATCAACAATCACAAAAGCACCGAGTGGCAGTCAAAATGTGAGCACATACTGGGATGGTCCTTTGCCTTTTGTGCACCAGTAATAAAAACCCATTTCTTCTGAAACCCATTGAAGGAACAAGTGTGTACCCACATGCATTTATTCATATGTGTGTGATCATATGTGTGTGTGTCTGGGTGTGTTTGTATGCACTTTGGCATAATGGGTTTTGCTGAACTACATGAACTGGAGTAGTGTGTTCATGATCAAGAAATATAAATAAATTCTGTACCATGAACACCTCAATACTGACTATATGCCAAGTGCTGTCAGAGAAATAGGATGAATAAGATTGAATTCTTTCTTATGATTCAGAACCTTACAATTTCAAAAGTAAATATTGCTTTGATGAAATATTGTAAAGAGAAAAAACATAGATTTGGGAAACTTTCTTTAGATGACCTCAATGAACGTTTAATACCTTTCTAAGCCTGCTGCTTACCCATGGAAGGTTCCTTTCAGATTGGAGCTGTTTCCCTCCTGCATCATCCTGTTCTCTGCAATTTCTCCTCCCTCAGAGCAGTCCTACAGTCTCTCTACCCCCCCCCCCCACATTCCATATCCACTCATATCCTGTGGTCCAGACTTATTCCTGAGCCCATCCTCCACCTCTCCCCAAACACTTGCCCTGACATGTCTTATTCCTTAAAGACCCTGCTCTCTGAGGTACTGGGTGGTAGCTATGCTATGACATATCTAAAGGTGACTTGTTAATGGGAAAATGTGTTTCCCTCTCAAGGAGGAATACTTGGGAGAAAAATATCCAGAAGGCACACAGTTCCTGGTGAGATGACCAGGAAAAACATGGAGATTTCTGTGAAGCCCCTCGACTACCTGCAAGAGGGAGTTTCTTGCTCTGCATGGGATCTGCCTCTGTGAGGAGTCCTTCTATGGACATCCTCCCTAACTCCAGCTTCCTACTGCAAGGAAATGTGAACACATATTGGGATGGTCTTTTTTTTGGTCAAATTTATTGATATAGGAAAAAGTTCCAAAGAACTTTTTTGAGTTGAAAAGAATCTAGGCTGTTCTATGGAGGTCACAACATTTTTAGAAATAATGACATGTGTTTTGTCCAAGGTGACTGAAAAATACTACTCAGCTCAATTTGCACATAACATGATCTATCATGTACATACATATGGAAAACAGTAGAAAGTTTTCTCCAAAGGTTAAAATAGAACTCTAATGTGATCCAGCAATCCCACTTCTGGGTATTTGTCCAAAGGAAATGAAATCAGAATGTCAAAGGGGTATATATCCTCACTTCCATGTTACTGTAGCACTGTTCGTGATATCCAAGATGTAGAAACAACCAAAATTGCCATTGTTGGATAATGAATAAAGAAAATGTGACACACTTGCACAGACACATTGGCATGTTATTCATCCTTCAAGAAGAAGGAAATTCTGCCTTTTGTGGTCACATATATGAAACTGGAGGACATTATGCAAAGTGAAACAAGCCAGATGCAGAGAGACAACTAGTGACTGACCTCATTTACACATGGAATCTAAAATAGTCACATAGAAGCAGAGAGTAAAATGGTAGTTATCTGGGAATGGACGGAAGGAGGAAATGGGAAGATAGTTTCAAGGAGTACAACGTTTTAATTGTGCTAGATAAACACATTCTGGAGACCTCCTGTAGCACTATATAAATACAGCTAACAAAAATCCATTGTATTCTTGAAATTTGTTAAGAGAATAGATCTAGAGTATTGTCACCTCATGAAAGAAAGAGAGGAAGGAAGGAGGGAAGAGGAAAGAAGATAAAATGGTAAGCGTGTGAGGTGACAAATATGTTAATTAGCTTGGTTGTGGTGATTATTTTACAATGCATACATAGATGAGAGCATTAACTTGTACGTATTAAGTATATACTCCAAATTTTTTTTGACATACTAAGTATTGAATCCAAGGCCTCATCTATGCCAGCCAAGCACTCTACCACTGAGCTACACCTCAGCCCTATAATATTAATTTGTTAATTATAACTGAATGAAGGCTGGGCTTGTGGCTTAGTGGTAGAGTGCTTGCCTAGCATGTGTGAGGCACTGGGTTCACTTTTTTGCACCACATAAAAACTACATACATTAAAAAATAAAGAAAATGTTTGCACAAAATGAAACCATTGATGGATCAATTAAAAAAATAAGTAAATGAAGATGAGCAGAGAGGGGTGATAGGAGCATCTAGCTAATTTACTGTTTACTAGCATGAGCACAGGTTACAACAGGATGCCTGAGGTCTCCAAAACATTTAGCTGTCACACCAGTTGTCGAGTACATGAATCTTGAGTGGGATACTGCCGAGGCAGGCCTATGGGGCAGCTTATAATTCTCTCTTCCCTCACGGAACAAAATTTTTATCCTCATAAATTCAAATATGAGGATCAATCAAGATATTGGGGGTGTTTTAGATGATGGGACATGTAAGGGTAGATCATCGGCAAATTTCCTTCTTTCTTTCCTTCCTTCCTTCTTACCTACTCACCTACCTATTTTTCTCTTTGCAACATATGAGGTTATAAGAAGAAAACGATATTGAAAATTGTTGAAGAAGGTCAGGGAGAGAAAAAAAAATTGAACTAGAAATGGAAAAGGATGAGCTGTGAAGAAAAAATAGAGAGAAGCCAAAAAGACTACAAAAGAACAGTCAGAGAAATTATTATAACAATCAAAGAAGAAACACTTCCAGTGAGGAAATTGATAAAAGATATGCCATCTTCTATTTTTACCAATTGTCTTCTTAACATCAATAGGGTGAGTATACACTTTGGTTATTTGTCCAAGAAGTTATATTTTCTCCATGTCCTCAAATAATCATGAGACAATATGCAGATTAAATTATTTCTATTTCAGGAAAAGACAATGAAAAGGTCTCTTTTGTTTTAACTTTTAAATGTTTGATTGACACATATTTGTGTGTATTTATGAGGTCCAATGTGATGTTTTGATTCATACATACATTGGATTGTGATCAACCAAAGGTAATTAGGGTATTTATCACCTTAAACTTTGATCATTACAATCGTACATTTAAATTCCTCTTTTCTAACTATTTTGAGACATAAAATGCATTCTTGCATTATGTTAACCCTGCTGTGCCACAGAACACTAGAACTTATCCTTCCTATCAAACAGTGATATTGTATACCCATTGACCAACCTCTCCCCCTCAACTCTACTCTGCCCAGACTCTGGTAACCACTATTTAACTCTCAACTTTAATGAGATCAACTTTTTTGTTGTTGTTAGATCCCTTATGGGAGAGTATGTGGGTTTTGTCTTTTTATGTCTCACTTATTTCACTCAGCATTAGATCCTCTAGGTCCATCCAGGTTACTGCAAATGATGGCCTTCATGCTTTTGATGGCTGAGTAGAACTTCATTGTTCACATGCACCCCATTTTCGTTATCCATTATTCTGCTGATGCATGTTGAGGTTGGCTTCATTTCCTGGATGTTGTGAGCAGGGCTGTGATAAAAATGGGAGCCCAGGTGTCTTCAATATGATAATTTCATTTCTTTTGAGTATATATCCAGTGGGAGCATGGCTGGGTCAGATGACAGTTCTATTTTTGTTTTCTTGAGGAAACACGATACTTTAATGGATGTTCTAACTTACTTCCCCAAAGAGCTAAAGCACTCTTGAGCAAAAAAGACCACGCTGGATGCTTCATTTTACCAGACATCAAAATGTACTGCAGAGCTACAGTAATCCCAGCAGCATGGCATTAGCAATTGAAAAGCACACAGTCCCAAGAAACAGAACAGAGAGTCCGGAAATAATAGTCCCACACATTTCCAGCCAACTGAGTTTTGATCAAGGAGACAAGAACATGTGATGGGGAAAGGATAGTCTCTTCTATCAATAGTGCCGGGAAAACTGGACATCTGCAGGTGGATATTGAAATTAGACCTGTAGATTTCACCAGTTACAAACATCACCTCAAAATGGGTTAAAGACATAAAGTGTCAGATTCAAAACTATGAAACTACTAGAAAAAAAAATAACATCTTGTAGGGGAAATGCTTCAGGAAGCTGGCCTGGGCAATGAATTTTGGGCTATGACTCCAAATGCACAGGGTGCTGTATATTAAATTTTAAAAATGACACGAGAGTACATCAAACTAGAAAGCTTATGTAAATCAAAGGAAACAGTCAATAGAGCAAAGAATAAAGAATAGTAGAAAATACTTGCTAATTCTATATCTGACAAGGGGTTAATATCTAAAATGTGTAAGCAACACAAGTAGTTTAATAACAATAAAACAAATAACCCAATAAAAAGTGGGCTAAAGATCTGAATAGCCATTTTGGAATGTCATACAAGTGACCAACAGATATATGAAAAAAATGTTCAATATCATTACTCATTAGGGAAACACAAGTCACTACCATGAAGAATACTGCCTCACCTCAGTGAGATTCCCCGTCATTAAAATGGCAAAAAAAAAAAAGTAGCAAGAGTTGAAGAAAATGTGGAACACCAGGATCCCTTCACTTTGTGGCTAGAAATGAAGGGCTCTCTCAACGAGCAGCAAGGCGCCTTGCCACCAACCAGGTCCTCTATAATTCACATTCTTCACTACTTCAAGCAGTATTCTAAGGGGAGAACATTAACAATTGCATCCAGAATACATCAAAGCTGGCAGTACGTTACATAATTTTGAAGTTCGTATACTATTTTAGCCCAGTGTTATTCAAAAGGGAAGATACTAGAAAAGTACGACAGGAAAATTTTGATATCCTCACTGACAGTTTGTTGTAAAGATTCAGGATCTTTTTTCTCTTTTCACTTGAGGTAGTTCCTCTTTAGTGGTTCCTTCAGTCTTGCTGGAGAAGTTAACATAAAAGTAAATGACAATACAAGAATGAATTTTACGTTCTTATTAGTGTACCTCTGGGGATTCACCTAAATGTCACTCTTAGATCCAACCCACCCAGGAGAGGAAGAGCTGAAGGAAAAGGCCAAACCGCACAAGGGAAGCTCAGTCTTGAATTTCCCCTTTACAAAAGTAATTGGCTTTGGGCTTCCTTGCTCAAAGGACTTTGGGACAGTAACTCAAAAGTACTGTGGAGAATAAGTTTGGATTCTAGCCAGTTCTTTCTCACCGTCTTGTTTGATGGACTCTCTCTTCAGTTGGTACATAAAGTGCTTCACAACGTTCCCAAAGGTCTCCCTGATTTATCATAGCTCAACGAATATATCCAATATGATGCTCCAGTGGCCATGTAAATTAAAGTTCATTTGGAATTCTAGATAAATTAAAATAGGCTAAGATTGCCTCTCCTGTAAGTCTGTGACTCAGCACAATTGAATCTCCATGAGCAATTTATACAAGTCTCATGACATTTGAAAAAAATTCATATATACCTAAGAAGAAGACCACTGATTCACTGAGCTCTCAATTTGCTTTTAAAAACATGTCTAAGGGGGTTCTCTGAACCAGAAAGTTATTTTGTTACCAACATTGTAAGTCATGGAAAAAGTCAATTTTTAAAGTTAAGTTTGAGTAGATTTAATCAAAATTAATGTATTATCTTAACTGATACATAAAAATTACATATGATCTTGGGGTACCATGTAATCTCTCTCTCTCTCTCTCTCCATATGTATATATATATATATATATATATATATATACACACACACACACACACACATTGTGTAATGTTCAAATCAAGGTAAACATGTCCATCTCCTCAAACATTTATCATTTACCTGGGGGAATAAACGTTCACAATCCTTTTTTAAAAAATATACAGTACTTTATTATTATGTGTAGCTACCCTACTGTGTAATAAAATGCCAGAACTTATTTTTCCTATCTAACATAACTTAGTACCTGTTGATAATTTTGAAGTTTCAAATAAATATGATAGTAACCTACTTGTCTATACAAATACAAACATAACACATAAATGTGTTAGTAACTTCTTACTTTGTCTAAAGACATACTAAAAATTGAAAAAGTAATGCCTATTAGTTTTTAAATCTTTGAACAACTGTAAGGAAGATAATAAAACCATTCCAATTCTACTGCTTTGAGATTGTCACTAAGGGCTTCCCTTTTTTTTTTCCTTTGAGTATATATCCAGCGGGAGCATGGCCAGGTCGGCATCTTATAAGCTTCATAGGGTGATCAGAAGATTTAGATAAATTCATGCAAAGTTTATAAAAATTAACTCATATGTAGTTGATAATAAATGTTCACTGATGTTATAGAGTAAATGTTTGCAATCCCCAAAGATGATGGTATTTGGAGGTTGGGCCTTTGGGAAGTAATTGGGTTTTGATGAAGTTATAAGAGTGGGACGCCCATGATGGGCATCAGTTTAGTGACCTTAGAAGAAGAGAAGACAGAGTTCTTTCCCCTGAGGTACCTCCACGTGAGTACACAGAAGTTGGTACGCTCAGTGGTATAGCATTTGCCTAGCATGTGTGAGGCCTTGGTTTTGATCCCCTGCACTACACAAATAAAAATAATAATTAAAGACTAAATTCAAAATAAAGAAAGAAAAATTATAAGAGAACCCTCACCAGGGAGCTAATGAGGAAGCACTTTGATCTTAGCTTTCCTCGTCTCCAGAAACATGAGGAATGAATGTCTTTGTTTCAGTCACCTAGTCTATGGTACTGTGTCATAGCAGCCCAAGCTAAGACCATGCTATCGTATATTTAAGAAAATAGAGTTCTATCCCATTCATTTACTTGAAAAGTATTCCCTAAATAGGTCAAATTTCACTCTTTACCACTATGTAGAATGCCAATTGAATCAAGAACATTGACACAGTTACTTTTTTCTTCTAATTATTATAAGTAATACTTGGATGAACTTACTCATATTTTCACACACACACTTTTCAACATCATAGCATTCATTTTCAGAAGGGACTCCAAACCTGAAGGCTACCACCATTCCAAAGCTCTTGTCACACTGCTTTCTGCTGCATGGAGCTTGTCCAGTGCCCTTCCACCTCGTGTCCTGAGAGCTGCAGGGTTGCAGGAGCTGCCTTCTCCCAGCTGTACTCTCACATGGTCAGGACTGATAAGTTTACGTCCTGTTTTGTCATCATTAGCATGCATTTCACAACTTATTCACAGGCTGTTCTTAAAAATTGAAAATCAACATTCACATCATTTGGCCATACTTAATATTGTTCACTGTATCATCAAGTATTGCAGTTCTAATGTTATAATCTAATGACCAACAAAATAGGAATGCTAAAACAGATTTTCTTTTTCTCTACAATTACCAAAAATCATGCGACATTTTAGTCTATATATGGTTCATTCCTTTCTTGAACAAATTTCTTATTTTTTTGAACATTTTGGTTGCCATGATCTGGATGGGGTTTAAGCATGTCCCCCAAAAGTTTTATGTAATGGTTTGGATGTGAAATGGCTCATGTGTGAGACAAGGCAAGAAGGTTTAGAGGTGATATGACTCGATGATGAGAGCCTTAATCTGATCAGTGCATTAATCCCCTGATAGGGATTAAGTAGATGGTATCTGCCCGCAGGTCTGGTGTAGCTGGAGGAGGTGGGTTGTTGGATGCATGCCTTTGGGGTGTATATTTTGTGAGATGAGCTTAGTCTCTCTCTGCTTCCTGATCATAATGTACTGAGTGCTTTCCTCCACTACATTCTTCCACCATGATATTCTGCCTCATCTTAAGCCCCAAGGAATGGAGCAGGCTAACTGTAGACGGAGACTTCTGCAACTGTGAGCCCCCAAATAAACTTTTCCTCCTGTAAAATTGTTCTTGTCAGGTGTTTGGTCACAGCAACAAAAACACTGACCAAAACGGTTCATGTGTAGGAGGCTTGGTTCCCAGTTTGGAAGCTGATGGAAACTTTGAGAGGTGTGGCCTCATGGGAAGTTTTTAGGTCACAGGGGTGCTGCCCGAGGAAGGGATTATTAATTCCCTGGAGAGAGTCCTCATGAGAGCATAATGTCATAAAAGCTTGAGCCATACTCCTGAGTCTCTCCCTGTCTTCCTGTTTCAAGATGTGATTTCTTCTTCTCACACTCACTTCCATCATCTGCCATGGGGTCTCACCAGGGTTGGCACCATGCTGTTTGGACTTGTAGTCTCCAAAATCTTAAGTTAAAGAAATATTTTTTTTTCTATGTAAGGTAGTCTGTGTGAGGTATTTCATGATAGTAACACAAATTGGACTAATACACTGGATATCTCTTTTTTGTGTGTGACGTGTAAGTCATCTTCAATATATTTCTAATATGTTCTACCTCTCTGCCAAGTCTTCTGTTACCTAAAGTGGAACATGAGATCCTCTGCATCTCCTTTGGAAGCTCACTGGATTCCTGTTCTCGTTTGTATGTGTCACTTCATAGTTGGGCCACAGTTGCCTTGGAACTCTCTTCCACCCTAGGGTTTCTAATTACTTTCCAGTTAATGTGCTTCATTCAGTCTGGAAAGCTGGCTCTGCAGGATGAGAGAACAGTCACCCCAAGACTGATTTTCCCTGGGTTAGATGATGATTTCCTGAGTTGCATTTTGTCTTCTTTTAGGCTTATACCATCTCACTGTACTTCATCATGATGCAAACTTCTTGGGAAGCTTCCTATTTATGAAATATATTCCTTCTGAGTCCATGAGAGCATGAGAATGCTTAATTAGACACTTTGGCTAGGATTTCTAACATAATTTTTAAAAAATATTTTTTGGTTGTAGACGGACACTATACCTTTATTTCACTTATTTATTTATTTTTATGTGGTGCTGAGGATTGAACCCAGGGTGTCACACATGTGAGGCGAGGGCTCTACCGCTAAGCCACAACCCCAGCCCCAAACTTATGATTTTTTTAGACTTATTTACTCTTTTTGTTGTTGTTGTTCTTTTTGGTGGTGCTGAGCTTCACACATGCTAGCCAGGGCTGCACCCCAGAGCAATCCACCAGCCATTCAAGTTTGTTTCTAAATAAGTGAATGTTGCTTATTTTTTCTCTTTGGGAAATTTTAAGATGATATCTTTATCCTTATTGTACAAAATGTTGACATTTTTATTAATTATTCTAGTACTTGAGAGACATTTTCAAATATAAGACACTCGTACCCCTTAACCTTTTGGAACAAATTTTTTTTTAATTACTCACCTTATAAGAAATGTAGAGGGAAGAAATCAAGTTCTGCTCTGGAAATTCTATAATGCTTTAAAACCCAAGGTCAGTCCCTCCCCGCAAGTGACCTTTGGGATGCAGCATTCATCCTCAACATCACAAAGTGGTTGCTGCTTCTCCAGGTTGTCTTTCTGTGTACCAGTCAGAAACAGAAGAAGAAAAGGAGAAACCATAAGAAGTCTCTGATCAACTAAATGTTAGTAAGGATGAAGTGAAGAATGGATGTTGGTTAGGTTACTATCAGGACTTGTTGGATTCTGCCTAATTTAATCACATGTTCCTCATGAAACTATGCTTTCCATTTCTATTGGTTTTTTTTTTTTTCATTTTCTATTGTTCCTATAGATTTCCTTAAATATATTTTCTAACTCTCTTATTGAATTTTTCAAAACTGAGCAATCAAGATTTTATTATGTTAGAGTTCACCTATTCTTGTTTTATAAATGCTTTTTAAAAAAAAATTTCTGAGAGTCTAACTAAAGGGTTTAAACAATCTGTCCTTCAGTTACTTGAATCATCTGTTTGCTAGGGGTCAGGATTTTGTATTGGAAGCCTTCTCTTCCCACACCTCAGGTTGGCACAAATGTCTGGTTTCCTTGGTTGCCTGGTGTAGATGATGGTTGACAGTGCTGCAGATGGCAGGCATTCTGTCAACAGGGTATCCCAGATATAGAATGAGAGTCGCACTGCCCGGGTCCCGCTCCCGCAAACACCCACCCCACACACCCTACTTATACACACACCTGGACTTGGTTCTCTGTTCCTGTTGGTCATTTGCTCCTGTCCAGGGCCAGATGTGAGCAGAGCTGGGGAGCAGAGAAAGAATGGATTGAGGAAAACTAACACTAATACGTATGAGAAATGCTATACTTGATTTTATTTTCATAGAATCCTGTTCTTGATTTTTCTGATCAGACTTTCTCAGAGGTAAATTAGAGGAAATTCAACTTAGGAAATCAGTAACTTATTTTAAAAAATGAATAACATTTGGCAGTGAAGATATTGAAGATGACTGTCAGATTGTCAAAGTGCTTCAGCCCCATTTGAAGTTAATTTTGATAAAAATTACAGAATGGCTAACTCAGGAAGCACCTTCCATTTGGTTAATTTGCACTGTATCAGCACTCAACATAATTTGTTTTTCTTAAAAAGTAGTGGCAATAGAGGAAGTAATGTAGCAAAATTTGATTACCTTTTATAAAAAATTTACTCATTTATTTACTTGTTCTAATTAGTTATACATGACAGTAGAATACATTCTGACACATCATAACATAAATGGAGTAGAACTTCTCATCCATCTGGTTGTACATGATGTAGAGTTAGACAGGTCACATAATAATATATGCATTTAGGGTAATAACGTCTGATTTCTTCTACTATCATTTCTATTCCCATGCCCCCTCCCCTCACTCACTTCTCTTTAGTCCAAAATACCACTATTCTCTCCCTCCACCCCTTATTGTGAATTAGCATCCACATATCAGAGAAAACATTCAGCCTTTGGTTCTTTGAGATTGGCTTATTTCACTTAGCATAATATTCTCCAACTCCATACATTTACCAGCAAATGCCATAATTTCATTCTTCTTTAAAGCTGAGTAATATTCCATTGTGTGTATATATGACATTTGTTTTAATCCATTCAACCTAGGTGAAGGGCAACTAGGTTGGTTTTTAGCTCTTGTTAATTGGGCTGCTATAAGCATTGATGTGGCTGCATCACTGTAGTATACTGAGTCCTTTGGGAATAAAATAGGAGTGGGATGACTGGGTCAAATGGTGGGTCAAATTCCCTTCCATGTTTTCTGAGGAATCTCCATACTATTTTCCATAGTGGTTGTACCAATTTGCAGTCCTACCAGTAAGGTATGAGTGTACCTTTCCCCCCACATCCTTGGCAACATTTATTGTTGCTTGTATTCTTAATGATTGCCATTCTGATTGGAGTGAGATGGAATCTTAGAGTGGTTTTAATTTGCATTCTCTAATTGCTAAGAGGTTTAAGATTTTTCCATATATTTGTTGACTGATTGATTGTATTTCTTCTTCTGTGAAGTGTCTGTTTAGTTCCTTTGCCCATTCGTTGATTGGGTTATTTGTTTTTTTGGTGTTAATTTTGTTTTGAGTTCTTTTTATGTCCTGGAGATTAATGCTGTATGTGAGGTGCATGTGGTAAAGATTTTTTTCCCATTCTGTAGGCTCTCTCTTCATGTTACTGATTGTTACCTTTGCTGCAAAAATGCTTTTTAATTTGATTCTATCCCATTTATTGATTCTTGATTTTACTTCTGAGCTTTAGGAGTCTTGTTAAGAAAATCAGTTCCTAACCCAACACGGTGGAGATTTGGTCCTACTTTTTCTTCTATTAGGCACAGGGTCTCTGTTCTAATGCCTAAGTCTTTCATCCACTTTGAGTTGATTTTTGTAATTATCTTTTGCAAGACACAATTATGTTCTATGAAAAAGAACAGTTGGGTTTTGAAATTATTTACCTTTTAGCCGGCTACCTATGTACTGTGTTCAATTGTAGCATGATTATGAACAAGAAGAGGAAAACTGGGTTGATTCATAGTGTTGAAGAATAAAATCTTCGTGTGATTTTTTTTTCTTGTTTCAAAGCATATCGTGAACATATTTTCACAATACTGTTCTGAATGAACTTCTAAGCTTTTTGCCAGAGACGGGAGAACATTTTCTATCAAGAGCCAGTCACCTAGCACCTGCTCTGGCAATTTAAGGTTCACAGGGAAGAACAATCACCTTAACAAAGTGCTAGCTTTTTATTTTGAGAGAAATAAACTTTAAAAGCCTCTGCAGAGAAATTCTGGCTCTTGATCACAATATTTTATTTTAAAACTACACATCAATTCTGTGTTGTATATGAACATAATAAAGAAGTGTGAGCAAAGAGGGAGGAGGAGAAAAAAGAGGGAGATGAAAAGAGAAAGAACAAAAGATTGAGATACCGGGAGAAACTGAGAGAAGATCAGTAGATTATGAAGTGTGAAAATATTTTTGGTACATCTTACTGTCTCTCTGGGCTAGGTTGTATTGGCAGTACCTTTTGAGGTATTCATTTATTAACATCGGTTTACTAATTCTTAATTATGTCTTTCCCTTATGCAGTTAACAGTCACACTAACCTACAATGGGGGCTTCCTTTTTAGACTGAGTTATGGAAACTAGGGGAATGTTATTAAAGGAATCACCTTATTACTATTCATACTAACATTATTTAAACTGAACTACAAATTTAGTCAGATTTCATCAACCTTCTCATGAGTATTCTCTTTCTGGCCCCCAAAACTATGATCCTAGCCTCGTGACCTAGGATTCCAGAGTGTATTCACCTTTCATGTCTCCACAATCTCTCCCTGTTGGTGATAGATCCTCAGTCTCTGTCTTCCAGGACCTAGCAATTTTGAAGATTAACTAGATAGTTATTTTGTGGAATGTCCACAATTTGGGTTTGTCTAACGGCTTTTTATGATTAGATCTAACTTGTACTATTTTGGCAAGACCACTGCAGACACGATTGAGCCCTCTTTGGGACACAGCATCAGGAGGTGTACCATGTCAACAAGTCTTATCTTGGATGACGCTAACTTTGATCAGTTGGCTAAGGCAGGATCTGCCACGACTTTCCATTTAAAAATTACTATTTTTCCTTTTGAATTAATAAATATCTTGGGGGAGATAATGCACAAATGTTTCTCCTTGAAGTTTTGTGCATTAATATGAGCATTCATTGTAAGAATTATTACCACAGTATTCTTATGGTAAGTTTCTGTTTCCTTCCTCATAAATGTAGAACGTTGATGAATTGGAAGAGCTTCTCTCTCTCATTTATATACACATTTAATCATTCATTTTTAATCATTAGAGACTCATTGTTGCTTGTTGTATTCTGTTGGCTATAATCCAATCTGTCCTTAGTTTTCTCACATTGTGGAATTGGGACCCCTTCAGTTTGGTTCCTGTGAGCACTTCCTTACCTTCTGACCCCAAAAGACGTTCCGGGTTCATCTTGGGTTTTTCCTATCTACCCCCTGGAATTGACTATTTCTATTTAAAAATTTTCATTTATTTTTATTGGAAAATGATATTTACAGACACAGATCTGGGATTTCGGTGCATTCATTATTATTGGATGTCACCAATTCTAGACCTCATCAAGTGGTTCATGCTTTCACCAATATCTTCCTGTCTTGATTAATGTGGCTTTAATACTAAGTATTGAAATTGTATAGTGAGAAGGTTCCAACTCTGTTTTTTTTTTTTTTTTTTTAACATTGTTTCAACTACTAAAGTTCTTTCCATTTTACGTGTAAGTTTTAGGATCAGTTTGTCATTATCTACAAAACAACCTTCTGGAACTTTCACTGAGTTTGTGTTTAACTTGTAGATTAATTTGGAGTGAATGGACACTTCAATTTCTAGACCCTTACTTTTTTTTTTTTTTTTTTGGTAGGGGGGACATGAGTTTCTCCTAGACCCTTTGCTATAATTTGGATCTGGAATTTCCCAATGTCTCAAGTGCCAGTCTTGGTTACAAGGCTGTGGCATTGTGGGGAGATGGGACTTTTAGGGGGTAGGGCCTGGTGGAAGGAAGTCAGGACTTTGCTGATGCACACTTGAAGGGATACACGGAGGACACTCCCTACGTCTCTCCCTTTGCATTCTGGCTGCCATGAAGTGAGGAAGATCTCCTCTGCCATGTGCTCCCATCACGACGTACTGTGCCCTCACAGGCCAAAGCAAGTGGGTGAGGGACCATGGATGGGAACTCTCTGAAACTGGGTGCCAGAATGGCCTTTCTTCCCCATAAGTTGATTTCTCACAATGAAAGAAACCTGGTTGATAGATCTTTACTTCTCTGAAACTTTGATGTTGGTACAGAATCCAAGCCAGTGCCTATAAATCTATTTGAGGGATCTGAATTCAGGACCTGATTCTATGGGTTAAAAATGGGCCACAGTGTTGGACAAAGGTTTGCAGAAAGCATTTCATATAATCATGTTTTTATTTGATTTTGTCTTTCCTAAGTCAACAATGGGCAGACTGAGGAAAATAAGAAAAAAAAAACTTCCCAGAGGGAGGACAGTAAGGGAACTGATAGCAGAATTCAGCTCTTGGCTTCTAATACCCTTGGTAATATTCACATCAGATAACCTGCCAAAACTGTCAAAATATTCTGAATCCACTAACCCATAACATTTTTATTTATAAATATTGCAAATATGCCTCCTGTTTTTGTTCCTTTTCTTTTCTCCCACCCCATGTGAGTTTTTGAAGAGAAAACAATACTTAGGATAAGACAGCAAATGAGTGAGATGATTTTTCCACCGTGAATTCATTATTTGTTGGAACTACCTTGGATTTAATTTCTTGCAGGGACCTTCGAATAATCATTCCCAGTACAGCCACTGTGGTTTGGAAACTAAAGAAGACGAGCATATGGTCTTTTTAAAGCCTGTTTATGTTTTCAAAATTTTCAGAAATTAATATATTCACTGAAATCTTCTTTCGACTTCAACTTTTTACTTCACACAAGTTGGAAGGATGCCTCAGTGTTGGTTTAGAAATTAGCCATGTTAAGGCAGCGATGGCTCAGGACGGTCTGTTAAAATCTGTGGAGGAATAAAATGACACATTTCACTTTGAGAAGTGAATGTTTCCAACGATGGCTCTGTGGAACATTTTCTGATTAAGTAAATTATGTTGTGGTGTGGTAGATATGTCCTTGTGATTTGTGCTATTGGTTATCTTGGGCTACAAAATAAAAGGATTAGATTGAGATTTTAAATAAAAGCCATTTTTTGATGATGAATTTACTATAGAGTCATAATTTTTTTTTTCAATTTTTAAAAAATTTGTGGTAAAATACACATGACGTAAGATTTACCATCTTAACCATGATTCATTATACAGTTCTGTGGAGTTGAGTACATCCATATTATTATGCAATCTACACCACTATCTGACTCCAGAACTCATTTCATCTTGCGAATCTGAAATTCTATACCCATTAAAAAATGATTCCCCACTTTCTTCTCCTCCCACACCCTGTCAACCACCAATGTATTTTCCATCTTTATGATTTTTGACTACTCTAAGCACCTCATATAAGGGAAATTATATAGTATTTGTCTTTTTTTATCGGGCTTACTTCAATTACCGTAAGTTCTTCAATTTTCTTTCATGTTGTAGCCTATGTCTGCATTTTATTCCTTCATAAAGCTGAATAATATTCCATTGTAGATATATACCACATTTTGTTTATTCATTCATCCATTGATGGAAATTTGGGTTGTTTCTGCATTTTAGCTATTATACATGGGTGTACAAATATCTCATTAAGATCCTGGTTTCAGTTCTTTTGGGTGTATTCCCAGAAGAAGAATTGCTGGATCATATGGTAATTTTATTTTAATTTTTATTTTTGAGGATCTACCATTCATTCTACTTTCCATAGCAGTTTGAACATTTTAAATTCCCTCCAACAGTGCACAAGGGTTCCAGTCCCCTGAAAAGTACACCAAGTTCATTTGAGAAGAAGATGTATTCTGTTGTTGGTGGTTAAAATATGTTTTATGTGTCTCTTAGAGCTAGTGGGTTTATTGTGTAGTTCAAGTCCTGTATTTCCTTGTTTATCTTCTTTCTATTATTCTGTTATCAAGAGCAAGGCATTAAATTCTCCAACTATTACTGTGCAACTCTATTTCTTCCTTTAATTTATTAATTTTTGCTTTGTATATTTTGAGAGTTTGTTAGTAGCTACATAAACATTTAAAATCGTTATATCTTCCTTCTGTCTTGAATCTTTTGATATTTTTTCCCCATCCTTTCACTTTAAGTATATTTGTGTCTTAAGGTCTAACATGAGTTTCTTGTAGGCCAAATATGTTTGGATAATTTTTTCTCAAAAATCTATTTTGCCAATCTCTGTCTCTTGACTGGAAATCCATTTACATTTAAAATAATCACTGATAAAGAGGGCCTTACTTCTGTAATTATGCTATTTGTTTCTATGTACAGTACAACTTTTTTGTCTCTCATTTTCACTATTACTTTATTCTTTGTTCTTAATTGAGATTCTGTACGGCAATGTCTAAATTTTTTCTCCTTTCCTATATTTCCTATATTTTCTCCTTTCCTATATATATTCTATAGCTGTTTTCTTTGTGATTACCCTGGGGATTACATTGACCATCCAAAGTAAGGCTAAAGTGATAATTTGAATATGTACTATCTTAACTTTAATAACACACAAATTTTGCTTCTCTGGAGTTGTGTTCCCACCTTGTCCAATTGTTGGTGTCACAAAATTACATCTCTATACAGTGTATGTCCAAAGACATGAAGAAATATTTTTACCCAGTAATTATTTCAATTATGTATGCAAAATGTGGAGTTACAAACCAAAGATACAATAATACTAGTTTTTAATAATTTAAAAATGTGTTAGTGTCTTAAGTCACATGGAAAACAAAAAGTGATGTTACAAGGCATTGTTACAATAATACCAGTTTTTGTAAATTTGCACACACACACACACACACACACACTTTTTACTGAGATCTTCGGTTCTTCAAACAGTATTAAGCTATTGCCTAGGTCCTTTTATAGCACCCTGCAGAATTCCCTTGAGTCTTGAGTATTTCTTATATGTTGCATCTTTTTTTTTTTCTTTTTAATGACTCTTTTGGGAATTAACCACCTCAGCTTTTGCTTAGCTGGGCATGTACCTTTTCATTTCTTTCTCACTTTTGAAGGACAGTTTTTTTAGATATATAATTATTCTTGCTTTTTTAAAAATTTAGAACTTAGAAGTATTAAAAAAAAAGTCCCCTGCTTTCTGGCCTCCAAAGTTTCCAACATCTGCTGATAATAATATTGAGGGGCCCTTATATATATCTTTGGCTTTTGACAGTTTGATTATAAAGTGTCTCAGTGTAGCACCCTTTGAGTTCATCCCCCTTGGAGTTTACTGAACTTCTTGAATATTTATATACATGTCTTTAATTCAATTTAGGAAGTTCCTCATTATTTCTTCAAATATTCTCTCTATGAATTTCTCTTTCTTCCCTCTCTGGAACTGCCTTGACACATGTGCTGGTCAGCTTGATGTCCCTCAGGTACCTTGGGTTCTGCTCATTTATTTCCATCTTTTTCTTAGAATTGATAATTTCCATTGTCCTAGCTTCAAGTTCATGGACTATTTCTTCTGACTGCTCAAATCTATATTTAAATTCCTCTAGTGAATTTTTCATTTCAGTTATTGTATTCTTCACCTCCAAAATTTCTTTTTGGATTTTTGTTTAGATTTTCTATTTCTTTGTGAGTCTTTCTGTTTTCCTTATACATCATTTTCTTTTCTTTACAGTTAAAAATTTAATCCTATTAAAAATAATAAATGCGAGGCTTTAAGTTAAAATCATTGCTGTGGAGGAGAAACAAAGTAAATGATAGAATACAGGGAAATGGCAATCTGTGTGACAGAATGACAATCACACAGAATTGTTTCTTAGTAAATAAAAGGGCATGAGTCTTCTAAATCGAGACTATGACCAAAAAAAAAAAAAAAAAAAAAAAAAAAAGGCAATGACCATGAAGAAGTTATTATGAATATTGTGAACTAACTAAATGAAACTCGTGATAGTTTTTTTCTAGCAAATATTCTAATAAGGATGTGGATAAATACACACTCTTGCACAACTCATAGGAGTATAAATGCTAAGTCTTTCTGGAACGCAGTTCAATACTGTGCTGCTTCAACGACCTTAAATCATATATACTCAGTGACACAGAAATTTACTACAAACAGCATATCTTACGAAAATTGTTTAAAGGTACAAAAATGTATAAATAGGGTATTTATCATTATTTCTTTTTAGCCTCAATTTATAACCCTTTTGAAAATTACATAAAATATTTGATATCTTTAAAAAAACTGTTATGAAAATAGCAAAGGAATATAAAAGGAGAAAGAATGTTTCTGTGTACACACATAGACCTACCACTCGCCAGATTTCACACGTGCTAATATTTGTCGTATTTCTTTTATCTATGTCTTTCCCATCTATCAGCTGCCCATTTGTCTTTTTTTAAGTTAATGTTTGATGCATTAATATTCGCACGTGATGGTGAGGCTCACTGTGACGTATTCATACAGACACATGATACAGTTTGGCTGATTTCGTCTTCCAGTTCTCCCCCTTTCTCTGCCTCCCCTCCTCCGTTGCTTCCCTCCTGTGCTGTACTGTCCCCCTCTCTAATTTCATCACACATCATTTTCTTGAATGACCTCTTATTTTCCCTTAGTTCTTTGAGCACTTGAAGTACGTTGCTTGAAACCTACCATAGGTCTTTTTCAGGAACGATTTTTGTTGGTTTATTTATTTGTGTTCCTTAGAATGAAGGAAATAAATAAATAAGACTTTCCTGTTTTATTGTGTGTCTTGCGATTCCTTCCTTCCTTCCTTCCTTCCTTCCTTCCTTCCTTCCTTCCTTCCTTCCTTTCTTTCTCTCCCCCGCCTTCATGAATTAAGATATTTGAATATAACAATGTAATAAACTTGGAAATCAGATAGTCCCCTTTCCCTTAAGTTTATTATTTCTTTTTTTTATTGGTTGTTCAAAACATTACAAAGTTCTTGACATATCATCTTTCATACATTTGATTCAAGGGGGTTATGAACTCCCATTTTTACCCCAAATACAGATTGCAGAATCACATCGGTTACACATCCACATTTTTACATAATGCCGTATTAGTGACTGTTGTATTCTGCTGCCTTTCCCATCCTCTACTATCCCCCCTCCCCTCCCCCCATCTTCTCTCTCTACCCCATCTGCCGTAATTCAATTCTCTCCCTTGTTTTTTTTCCCCTTTCCCCTCACAAACTCTTATGTGTAAATTTGTATAACAATGAGGGTCTCCTTCCATTTCCATGCAATTTCCCTTCTCTCCCTCTCCTTCACACCTCTTGTCTCTGTTTAACGTTAATCTTTTCCTCATGCTCTTCCTCCCTGCTCTGTTCTTAGTTGCTCTCCTTATATCAAAGAAGACATTTGGCATTTGTTTTTTAGGAATTGGCTAGCTTCACTTAGCATAATCTGCTCTAATGCCATCCATTTCCCTGCAAATTCCATGATTTTGTCATGTTTTACTGCTGCGTAATACTCCATTGTGTATAAATGCCACATTTTTTATCCATTCATTTATTGAAGGGCATCTAGGTTGATTCCACAGTCTAGCTATTGTGAATTGTGCTGCTATGAACATCAATGTGGCAGTATCCCTATAGTACGCTCTTTTAAGGTCTTCAGGGAATAGTCCGAGAAGGGCGATAACTGGGTCAAATGGTGGTTCCATTCCCAGCTTTCCCAGGAATCTCCATACTGCTTTCCAAATTGGCCGCACCAATTTGCAGTCCCACCAGCAATGTACAAGTGTACCCTTTTCCCCACATCCTCGCCAGCACTTGTTTTTGTTTGACTTCATAATGGCTGCCAATCTTACTGGAGTGAAATGGTATCTTAGGGTGGTTTTGATTTGCATTTCTCTGACTGCTAGAGATGGTGAGCATTTTTTCATGTACTTGTTGATTGATTGTATGTCCTCCTCTGAGAAGTGTCTGTTCAGGTCCTTGGCCCATTTGTTGATTGGGTTATTTGTTGTCTTATTGTTTAATTTTTTGAGTTCTTTGTATACTCTGGATATTATGGCTGTATCTGAAGTGTGAGGAGTAAAAATTTGTTCCCAGGATGTAGGCTCCCTATTTACCTCTCTTATTGTTTCTCTTGCTGAGAAAAACCCTGTTAGATATAGTATCATATCATCCTCAAATAGTGATAATTTAAGTTCTTCTTTTTCTATTTTTATGCCTTTAATTTCTTTTGTCTGTCTAATTGCTCTGGCTAGTATTTCGAGAACTAAATTGAACAGAAGTGGTGAGAGAGGGTATCCCTGTCTTGTTCCAGATTTTAGAGGGAATGCCTTCAGTTTTTCTCCATTTAGAATGATGTTAGCCTGAGGCTTAGCATATATAGCTTTTACAATGTTGAGGTAAGTTCCTGTTATCCCTAGTTTTTCTAGCGTTTTGAACATAAAGGGATGCTGTACTTTGTCGAATGCTTTTTCTGCATCTATCGAGATGATCATGCGGTTCTTATCGTTAAGTCTATTGATGTGGTGAATAACATTTATTGATTTCTGTATACTGAACCAGCCTTGCATCCCAGGGATGAATCCTACTTGATCATAGTGCACAATTTTTTTGATATGCTTTTGTATTTGATTCGCCAGGATTTTATTGAGGATTTTTGCATCTAAGTTCATTAGAGATATTGGTCTGTAGTTTTCTTTCTTTGAAGTGTCTTTGTCTGGTTTCGGAATAAGGGTGATGTTGGCCTCATAGAATGAATTTGGAAGAGCTCCTTCTTTTTCTATTTCTTGAAATAACTTGAAAAGTATTGGTATTAATTCTTCTTTGGAGGTTTTGTAAAACTCTGCTGTATACCCATTAGGTCCAGGGCTTTTCTTGGTTTGTAGTCTTTTGCTGGCTTCTTCTATTTCCTCCTTTGTTATTGGTCTGTTTAAATTGTGTGTATCTTTCTGACTCAATCTGGGCAACTCATATGACTTAAGAAATTTATCGATATCTTCACTATCTTCTATTTTATTGGAATATAGGGTTTCAAAATAATTTCTAATTATCTTCTGTATTTCTGTAGTGTCTGTTGTGATATTGCCTTTTTCATCCCGTATGTTAGTAATTTGAGTTCTCTCTCTTCTTCTCTTCGTTAGCATGGCTAAGGGTCTGTCGATCTTATTTATTTTTTCCAAGAACCAACTTTTAGTTTTATCAATTTTTTTCCATGTTTTTTTGTTGTTGTTGTTTCAATTTCATTGATTTCCGCTCTGATTTTAATAATTTCTTGCCTTCTACTACATTTGCTGTTGTTTTGCTCTTCCTTTCCTAGGGTTTTGAGATGAAGTGTTAGCTCATTTATTTGTTGTTTTATTCTTTTCTTTTTTTTATTATTTCTTGATTTGTTTTTTAACTGCTGTAGGCTGTCTTTGTTCTGTAGATTAACCTGAATTGTGAACTTAAGATCTTGCATTTCTTCTGAGCCTGCATCTTTCCCTTCTCATGTAAAGCGCCTTATTAATTTTCCTCACATTTGTGGTTGGTTTTTGAATGTTCTCATCTTTAATGTCTGACTTCGAAAGAGGAAAGGGAGAAACATGAATAGGAAAAAGGGTTCTGGCCCTTTAAATACCTTGAAAGTCAGTTCGGCTTAGGGAGAAACTTGCAATGGACTCCAGAGTTCCAGAAGGGTCATGTTAGACAATTTATGCAATACAATTTTTGTCTGGGTGTGGAGTCACAGTGCTGGTGTTTCCTACTTCTCTATAATCCCAAAAGCCTCTGGTTTTAGTATAAAGATAGTATTTTGAAATGAGATATCTAGAAGATAACATAAAATCTAGCCCTACATGTTTCCACAAATGTATGTCATAAACCAACAACATTACGATACAGTAGATCCATCATGAAGAAAAACCCTCATGTCAAGTTGTAATCACTCCTGCCCTAATCCCTGCACACAGTCTGGGAGAAAATACTTACAATATATATACTTGGTAAGGACTTATGTTCAGAATATATGAAGAACTCCAAAAATACCATGATGAGCAAAAAAAAAATCCAATAAAAATGGGTAAAATATTTGAATAATTGTTTAAACAAAGACAATAGAGAAACGAATGGCAAATAAACACATGCAAAGGTGTTCCAAATCATTGGTCATTATAGAATTGCAAACTAAAGCCATATTATGAAATATTACCACACACCTGTTACAATGGACATGATGTTGGCTAGGATATGGGGAGTCTAGAACTTTTATATCCTACCGGCAGGAATTTAAAATGTTACAGACTGTGGAAAACCACTGGTCATTTGCAAATATTCACTTACCTTATAATATAGTCATTCTAGTCCTAAGTATTTATGCAACAAGGAAACTGTGTGGTCATACAGAAACTTGAATATGAATGTATTCATAGCAGCTTTGCCTCTTCTGAGTTTAATATCTGCATTTAAGATTCATACAATGAAAGCAAAAAAAATGAACTTTATATTCTGTACTTTATCTGTTTTCTTCCGTTTACATGATCAATAAATACTTGTGAGGAGTATATGCTCTATGCCAGGTTCTATCTTAAGGAAATGACATGGTAGATGAGTCCTTGGTTCCTGTCCTCAGAATCTCACAGTCTGCAGTGTGGTGGGAAGTATACAAATATTGTGTGCAATGCTAAGAAGTTCAAGTTTTAAGAGTAAGCAGAAACTGAGGAATCAACTCTAGTATGGCCATATAAAGCTTCTTGGAAAATAAGGCATTTAAAAATAGGCCTAAGATACACAGGTAAAGAGTTTAGTAAGTCAGCAATCTCTCTATGCTTGTTCCACAATGAAGTTTCCACAGGTCCACGATGAAGCCAGGAAAACTTTGGACCATAGTGTGAAATTATTACATATAAGAGATTTTCCTTCATTCTTACACTGTATGCTTTCTAATGTTTATATTAAAATTCTCTCAATAACAACTATATTTATTGACGATATATATAGAGAGATAGATAGATAGTATATGTATCATATATATACTCCATGAGCATTATATCTATAATATATTATATATATGGGAATATTCAGCCATATATCTATACACATACACATGCATGTATACATGTGTGTGTGTGTGTGTGTGTATATATATATATATATATATATATATATATGGAGTAAGAGAAACAAATGTGATAAAATATTTTTATCACATAAAATGTTGATTCTGGATAAATTATACATGGATGTTCTTTGTATTATTCATGTAAATTTAATCACTTCAAAACAAAAAGTTAAAAAGTTGTTTCTCCAATGAAAATTGGTATATAATAAATGATAATTATTTTCTTTATAAAATTAAAAGGAAGTATTCTGTCAGTTTTGAAATAGTACTGCTGCATGAAATCCCACAGGTGAATATAATAGTTACAGTAGCTGCTGTAACAAATCTTAGAAAGGTGGTCTGCTTTTTATCCTAAACTTTTTGAAATCAGAAGTCCAAAGTGAGTCTCCATGAGCTAAGGTTGAGATGTTAGCCTCATTATTTTCCTTCTGAAAAAGCAGTGGAAGAATCCGTTCTTGCCTGATCCAGCATTTACAGGCCACCTTCATTCCTGGAATTGTGACTCCTTCCTCCTGCCAACTTCAAAGCAGGCAGTGTAACATCTTCACATCTCCTCAAACACTAATTGTGCCTTTCATGTTTTGCTTTTAGTAGTAAAAGATCCTTTTACTGACAGTGGGACCACCCAGATAGCCCAGATAACCACCTCATTTGAAGGTCAACTGATGAGCAACCTTAATTCCACCAGCAACATTATTTCTACTCTACTATATAGCAAAACATTCTTAGAGGTTCCAGGGATTGGAATACGGACATCTTTGGGGACCATGATTCCATGATTCTCCTGTGGGTAATGTTGGAAGGACATTTCAGGGGAGTGGTGAAAAGGTAGAATGCAGCAGGAAGGGGCAGTGCAGGGGACAAAGGAGCCTGGCCGTGTGCAAGGTTTTAGGTATGTCAACGATTGAGGACCTCAGCCTCAGAAGGAACCACAGACGGGATTTAAAGTGGGGGTCACATGTTGAGCTCTGTAAATATGGCCTTTTACCCTATGTTCAGTGAAGAAGATGGGCTGGGGTACAAGTGGCTTGCTGAGTTGTTCTGGTCATGTTGGTGAGAGCTGATGGTATTCTGGACCTGGCCATGGCAGTGGGAAAGGACAGGAATAAATCGCTCCTCGTTAACACTGGGAGAGGTGAGAAACCAGAACTGGGTTCCCCCAGTGGAACTCTTCAGTGGTGTTCAACAGCCACTTACAAGAAAGAATGGGTAGGACTTGGAGAGTGGACTGGACCACGTGAGATGAAGGGAGCATGCAGTCAGTGTTCCACCAGGGAAGATGAACCCGCAGGAGATAGGGCTCTCATTCGTGGATTTATTCTGAGGAATTGCCTTCACAGTTGTACAACTGGGTTTGCAAGCCCAGAGAGCGCAGGATGGGTAGCCAGGAAGGGAAGACCACAGCTTGGAGACCAGGGTTGAACTTGTTGTCCACAGACAAGCTGCTGGGAGGGAAGAAGCAGGGTGAAAGCAGGCACAACTGTGGACTTCAGTGTTCTTTGCAGGCTCTTAGGCTCAGGGAAGACATGGTGTCTCCATTAGAGGCTGCAGCTGATGGTACCAGCTATTCCACCCAGGATAGTCTTCCTTTTGATTACCATAAGTCAACCCACAGGATTTTAATCACAACTGAAATATCCCTTCACATCAGCACCTGTTTGGTTGAACACCTGGGAGAGGTGTGTACAGGCACCAGGTGACCGCTATCTTCCCTTCATTCTCCAGTTCCTGTGAAAAAATTTCTCTTGCAGCTCATCACAACCCGAAATATACTAGAAAGGGAAGGATGGGGCCCGTGGGTCAGCCCAGCCAAGTTGGTCAACACACCCAAAGCTATCGCAGGAAGGAAGAAGTGAAAGAATTTGCAAAGATCCCAGGTTTGAGCTTCTGGAACAGACCTTGGGAAGACAATCGTGCTGTGCTGAGACATAGTGAGTTTTGCAACGGCTGGACTTTTTCTATTTTGTATCTTTTGTTGCTGTCATGATCCTACACAGAAAAGACTGGGATGGGAGAGGGTCAGAGTGTAGACAGAGCAGCATTTCAGTATAATAAGCCTCATTATTATGATGCCTCCCCTTGTCCACAGTTGGTTGTCACTCAGCCCCATGTCTGCAGGATCCATGAGGCCACAGGCATGGGGAACCACCAGAGGACAGCACTGCTGACTATAGCTTTCCTTGAGGATTTTACTGCCTGGTTTTAATATTCCCACCTCTTGAATTCTTGGACTCCTGGACTCTGTATAAAAATGACATCTCGTTATCTCTGTAGGGTATGTTCACAGAGAGCAAGAGCATGCATTTGCAGAGGATAGTGGTGTGGGAGTGGAAGGAAAGCCACTATCCTAGCTCCTGTTGCACAGAATCATGCTATTGGGAGGCAGTGATGACTCACTGCACTCCCTCTCAGCCAGAGATCCACCTCAGCATCATGCGATCACCAGAAAGTTAGAAATGTGTCTACTCCAAGCATCCCCTGCTCCATTGAAACTTGTGATTCAATGTCAGATTTTGGAAGAAAAATGTGAGTCACAATACTTTTAATGCATTTGCTTCAAGTTATGGAGTGTTATGACTTTTAAAATTAATTTATTGGATGTGGGATTTAGGAAAAATGTCTAAAATCACCAAATATTGAGTATGAATTGTGTACCTAGGATTTTTATATACATAGTTTTTTCAACAGCAAATCCAGGTGATAAGCATTATTATCCACATTTTGCAAATGAAGATTTTCAAAGTCTTGCTCTTAGTAAATGGAACGGTGAGGTTTTGAACCATGTCTGTCAGAAATAATGTTTTTTCACAGTGATACGTGATGCATCTAAACCCTCTTTGGCAGCTTGAAGAATTTACTCAATAATCAGGTAACATATTCACATCAGTGATATTCTCTTACAAATAATAGGAAGAACTGTCATCCTCAAGTACTCCATTGCTGAAAATTGGCATTAAACACAAGAACAAACTAATTGGAAAAACACACTGCCTAGATTATGAATGGATACTAATGAAATTGAATGTCAAGTAATGTAAGTGTCCCAAAATCTATTGTTTGATTTATTTGGGCTTATCTTGGATACACATTTATGTTGACTAGAAAGATAAATCTGATACAAATTCTGGGCAAAGTAGTTTTATGCCTGAATGGGCATAGAAAATATGATAGATTATCATAACATGTGATAGCAGAAGTTGGGCATCACAAGAGAAAAACAGATGAGGCTTTTTGGTAAAATAGAGAACAGAGATTCATAGCATATGCACCAACTGTTATGACACGGCTTTGTCCGAGTCTATCTCCTACATTAGAAAACTTCTACATCTGGGCATGCAGTCATATCAAATTTGGGTTAGCCAAGTGTGTGTCTGTGAGTTTGTGTGGTCAAACTGGCTGGCATACAGTGGTACAGGCAGATACAACATAATGAATCAAAATATCATCAATTACCTTAAAAAGGCAGGACGCTACCTCAAATGGCTTTTTTAACTTTAGTTTTTAAATTTTATTTTTGACTGGCACATAACAATTGTACATATTTGAGTTATGTTATGATATTTAGATACATACATACAATGATCAAATCTGGATAATTAGCATATCCATCATCTCAAACATTTGTCTCTTCTTCCTGGTGAGAACAGTCATAATCTTCTCTTCTACCTAACTTTGAAATATACATCACTGTTGACTATAGTCATCCTACTATCTATCCAATGGGACACCAGAATTTGGTTCTCATACCTAACTGTAACTTTATCCCTGCTGAATGGAGAGAAAAAGAAGTACTCTGACACTGTAGGTGGTATTGTAAATTAGTACAACTACTGTGGAAATTCCTTGTGGACATTCCTCAAGACACTAGACATGAAACCATCATATGACCCAGCTATACCAATCCTCTGTATTTATCCTGAAGAATTAAAGTCATCTTACTACAGTGATACGAGTATACCCATGTTTATAGCAGCATATTCACAATAGCCAAACTATGGAACCAGCCTAGGTGTCCATCAATGGATGAATGGATAAAGAAAACGTGGTATACATACAAAATGGAATTTTATTCAGCCATAAAAAATGAAATTATATTATTTGCAGGAAAGTGGATGGAACTAGAGATCATCATGCTCAGTGAAATAAGTCAAACTCAGAAGGTTAAGGGTCATATGTCATATATGGAAACTAGAGAGAAAAAAGGAAATCAAAGTTGGGGCTGGATCTCCTAAAAATTAGAAGGAGATCATTAGAGGAAAGAGACCAAGGTATGGGGGATGGAGAGGAAGGGGGTAAGTGCTGAGGAATGATATTGGTCAAATTATACAGTTTTACTGTGTACATATAGAAAGGTGTAAACAACAAATCCCAGCAATATGACAATATATCAATAAAAATGTGTGAAAATTTTGAAAAATTAAAAACCAACTAACATGCTTCTAAGATTCTCATTCTCAATGTGGTCTCGAGTTGCACTTGACCGAAGTGAAATCAACGTGAGCATGGGAATGCAGTAGTGAAACCTAGCCAGCGTGCTCAAGGCTGTCATGGGCCTGCTGTGAGCTTCCCTTTTGTGGTCTCAATTGGGAGCTACTTACACATGGCTTCACAGATTAACCAGCTGGTGACTCACTAAATGACCCAGGTCTGTTCCTGGTCCTTCACTTCCCAATCTCCTACAATTGCTTAAGATCTAATTACTCTAGTAAATATCTAATTCCATATATTTGTTGATCCATTTATTTCGTCTTCTGTGAAGTGTCTGTTCAGCTCCTTAGCCCATTTATTGATTGGGTTATTTGTTTTCTTGGTGTTAAGTTTTTTGAGTTCTTCATATATCCTGGAGATTAATGCTCTATCTGACGTGCATGTGGTAAAGCTTTTCTCCCATCCTGTACAGTCTCTCTTCACATTATTGATTGTTTCCTTTGCTAAGAAGAAGCTTTTTGGTTTGAATCCATCCCATTTATTGATTCTTGATTTTACTTCTTGCACTTTAAGGATCTTGTTAAGGAAGTTAGGTCCTAGGCTGATATGGTGGAGATTTGGGTCTACATTTTCTTCTCCTAGGCCCAGGGTCTTTGTTCTAGTGCCTAAGTCTTTGATCCATTTTGAGTTTCATGCAAATGCTCAACATCTTTAGCAATTAGAGAAATGTAAATAAAAACTACTCTGATTTCATCTCACCCCAGTCAGAATGGCAATTTTCAAGTACAAAACAATAAATGTTAGTGAGGATGCGGGGTGGGAGGGTGGGAGGGAAAAGATAGACTCATACATTCGCGTTTGGGAATGCAAATTGGTGCAACAATTATGGAAAGCAGTAAGAAGATTCTTTAGAAAAATTGGAATGAAACCATCATTTGACTCAGCTATCCCACTCCTTGGTCTACATCCAAAGGACTTAAAATCAGCATACTACAGTGACACAGCTACATCAATGTTTCCTGCAGCTCAATTCACAATAGCTAAACTATGGAACCAACCTAGGTGCCCACAACAGATGAATGGATAAAGAAATTGTGGCATATATATATGGTGGAATATCACTCAGCTTTAAAGAAGGATGAAATTATGACATTTGCCAGTAAATGGATGAGCCGGAGAATATCATGCTAAGCAAAATAAGCTAATCCCCTCCAAAACAAAGGCCTAATGTTTCCTCTGATATGCAGATGCTAATTCACAATGCATGGTGGTGGGGGGTGTGCCTAGGGAAGAATGGAGTTACTTTAGGTAGAGGGGAGTGAAGGGAGGGGAGGAGGTATGGGGGGAGGAAGGATAGTACAATGAATCAGACATGATTATCCTATGCACAAATATAACTATACAACTGTAGGATTCTACATCAAGTACAACCAGAAGAATGAGAAATTATACTCCATGTATTTATGATGTGTCCCAGTGCATCCTACTGCCATGTATAACTAATTAGAACAAATAAATAAATAAATAAATCTAATTCCACAGCTTCAAATTGTTGCACCCTCACAGACACAGGCTATGACGGGGGACTAGATATCTCTCTTCAATTCACCATCATGAGGAGTAATCCTATAAAACCTATCCAAGGCAAGCTCTTGCTTAGCAGTTCCCAGGTGGTGGTGGTGGTGGTGGTGGGTGCTCATTAATTAATTACTTTACTCAACATATGTGTAGAAAGCTCCCCTAATGTGCCAGGTATCCTAGGTAGTAAAGAAACTATTAAGTTAAAATAGACTTACTGTATATTTTATTATTCTAACCAGATCTGTTTGAGAATAAAAGGGGACACCATGAATAAATATCTCAGAAAACCAGGCGTGAACAAACTGTGCTTGACAAACCAGGATACAGATACAAAAAAATCCTGGCTCTGGTCCTCACAGGGATTGCATAATTTAAAAATAATCTCACGAATAAGTGTACACTTATAAAAATAAAAAAGGCTAAGAAGAAAGGGAACACAGGGTTGACTTAACTCTTCTCAGGATGATTGACATGCTTTAGGAACTGAAGAAAGACTGTTGACTGCAATGAGATCCCTTGCCTTTTCTCTCTCTCTCTCTCTCTTCCTCCTTCTCCTCCTTTTTATCATCATTTCCATTTCCATATGCCTCTTGCTGTCTATCATCATCATCATCAATCATCATCTCCATCTTTATCTTTCTGTCTTGTCCACATTACACAATTGCTGATAGAAAAGGAGTCAGCCAGAGTTACTGAGTGCGCATATCACTTACACAAGGAGTCAGTGTGCAGGGAAAGACCATAGGAACGTATAAAAATAAAGTGTTTGTGAGTGGGTGCATCTATTCTGGAGCTGGTCCTTATCCGTAGGAGTTAATGTGATTCAGGCGCAAAGGTCCTGACTTGGCAGGAGTGAGCTTTGTCCATGGATTCTATTTTATTCTTAATCTTTTTGCTTTTGAACCAGAGAATTTGGTCTGAAGATTGGTTTCACTCTTTATTAGTTGTTGAACAAGTAATTTAGTCCTTTTTACTGTCTTTTAGCTTTAATTCTCATCTATAAGATGGTTATCATAATTGTGATACACCTCATAAGGTTATTTTAGAGATAGGACTATAAATGCTCAGACAGTGCTCAGAACATAATACTCTTCATATAAATGTTACTTCTTGTCATTGTCGTGATTATGAGTATGATTTTTATTATTATTGAGTCATAAAACTCCTCAGTGAAACATGTGGATTATTTTTTCATGTAGTTATTCCTTGAAGAACAAAGATATATCATTGTTAAAATGCTTCCAGATTTTCTTCATTTATGCCCTTGTGAATTTAAAACATGATTGTTATCAAAATGTCTAAAATGTTGCGATCGTGAAGAAAGGAATTGCCTATATTTCTACATCTTAGAGATAAATACTGCTAACATCTTGATGTATTTTTTTCCATCTTTTGCTATTTTTATGTGTTGAAGTGTGTAACATATTTTATGTACAGAATTTTTCATTTGTTGTTTGTGACTTAAAATTTTACATGTTGATTATAGGAAAAAGTAAAAATGCTTACAAAATTGATACTCAAAGCATCGAAAGTCTACAGCTGTTACTATTTGGGGTATATACAGGCACAACTTCTTCTTATGATTTTAGAGAAACAGTGGAAATCATATGTGTATGCTAATTTTTCTGCATCAGTAACAAGGGGAAATTTATAGATCCTGTGAGAAAAAAAAATTGTAAAGAATTATTTAGTAACAAATAGTACCAGTCCCTGAGTAGATTTGCTACTTTTCCTATTTTAAAATTTCTAATCACTGCCATCTTCATCACGAATTTTAAAGAGGCCATAATTTATTACTCAAGTAACTTGAGATACTGTTGGGCCTTATATTATCTATGATTCTTTGCTTTGCTTTCTTGAATAAAAAAAACAAATAACATTTTTAGTATTTCTTCTAATTCAGCGTCCCCAAATGCCCAAGAGTTTATCCATGGTTGGCAAGGGTCATTACTAAATAATTGCAGTTATTATTTTAGGTATCCTCAATCATGGCTTTGGGATGACCATTAAAACTATTTCTGCATGAGTTAAGCCAAAAGGAGCCGTCTGGGGTGAAGCTTCACCCCTGATTGCAGAAGGGCCTGATGATACGACATCCTTCTTAATTCTGCGTGGGGTGAATGTGGAGGGAGGGGAAGCTCCACAAATGTGTTTCTGCCCTCACCTGCATGCCCAGTTGTCTGTAAAAGATGGGATAAAGAGAGAAACCAGATAGGTGTGGCCTGGGGTACACTTCAGAAAGCACTGGAGTCTGCTGACAGGTGTCAATTTTGATTAATTTCTCATCCAATTGAAAGTATTCCAAATGCAAGGGTAACTTTCTGAGCCAATGGATGCCGATGTCTTTCTCAGCAGCTTTACCTCACAACACGTGCAGCCTGCAGAGTTTCCTCTCCATAGGTGGCCGGTTGTCTTCTGGTACTTGGAGCTACAGAGGAGACTAATTGCCAAGGACAACTTTTATCTAACTCATTGTCGACATTTCTACAATTCTCTTTATTTTTGAAATTCGTAACATCTTCCAGCTGCATCTTGGTATTGTTTCTGGAACACGGGGGAATCTCTTTAAATTTGTATGCTCACATTTTAAAACCCAAGTGAAGTCTATCAACATGAGAGTTGTTTTCTCAAATAGATCTTTGATCATTGCTTCTGTGGCAGGAGAATCCCCAGGTTCTCTTTCATCTTTTCACTTTGTCAATTCTGTATCTCATCGCCTCCAGGAGAACATGTGACTGGACAGTTATGTCGCTAACTTCCTTGTAGTAATTTCCTAGGTTGTTCATCTGCTCTTGATGCCATTGTGGGGTTCTTTTTCTTTTTCTTTCTTTCTTTTTTTTTTTTTTTGCCTAGTCTTCTCCCTCCTTAGCTTTTTCTTATTTTCCATCATCATATTCCCTGTGGCCATGTTCTCCAAGTTTTCTTGTGAGTCTCTAGTCAATAATTTTTAAAGAATTGTTTTGTCCCCGAGTTTTTGAAGGAAGCTCCCTTTACCTGAATCAGTTGCATGTGACCCCGGCTTTGCAGTTCCTGCATCCTCCGGTGACCTGAGGCCTGCCCAGGTCCACTGTTCATGTGCAGGTGGGCTCTGGATGATTTTCTGGTTCTATCTCTGTGGCTGCGGGTCTAGGTCTTGCTGATATTTTCTGTTCCTCTTCCTGCTGCTCTGAGGTTTACAGGGCTGCTCTGGTTTCTGGTTTTCAGCTGAGCTCAGCTAATAGGAATCTCTAGCATGAGTTTAGAGGAAGAAAAGAGAGTAAGGTCGGGATCCTGCTTCCTCTGGCCCCTTTCCTGAGGTTACTGATGTCTTGACTCAAGGTCACAACCCCTCCCAAGGTACCCATCTTGTACAGATCTCTCTGTCCAGGTCCTGGAAACTGCTCCCCATTCCCTTGCCCCTTCAGGACTATAGGTAATGGCAGCTGTTTCAACCCCTACTACCAAATTTGGTTTCCTTTACTCGACCTCTACTTTTTCATATGGTCCTTTATTAACCTTTCTGTGATAGTTTTATGTTTTCCAGGCTGTGATTCCCAGTCTTTGGTCAAACACTGACCTCCATGTTGCTGTGGATGTGACTAACATTTACAATCAGTTTAATGAGTAGAGCAGATGATGAGCCCTGTGTCATGGGTGGGCCTTATGGAATCCGTCGAAGACCCGAGGGGCAAACAATGATGTTTCCCAGAAGAAGGAATTCTGCCTTAAGATGTAGCATGGAAATCCTACCTGAGTTTCCAGTGTGCCAACCTGCCTGACGATTTCAGACTTGCTAAAGACTATGATCATGACAGCTGATTCCTTAAAATCTCTCTCTCTCTCTCTCATTACCTCCCTCTCTTTCCCTCTTTCTCTCAGAATATGGTTGTCTGATTGGAGGGGATCTTTTCTGTTATAAAATCATTGACATCCAAGGCTCCAGAATGTTCTGAAAGGTTTATACATTTTCTGCCCAAACCATTTCTTCATTTTCTCTCAGCCACTTCTTTTGTGGTGGCACCACAAACTGGAGAGACAGGGTTCTTTTCTTTGGGAATCTTTCAAACTCCCAGGGAGTCTGGAAACTACTGAGATAAAATGCAGTGAGCACGGTGGGCTGCAGAGCTTCTGTGAGGTGCTGTGGGGCGTCTTCTCCCTTGTCCTTCCTTGTATGGAAGGCTTCTGTGGGAGCCACCTGCTAGGAGAGGTGGGTCCACTTGAAGAGGAGGGGCAGTTAGAAGGAGATATCTGGAGAGCAGGGCTGCCTGTGCAGGCCAGTCAGGGTCACCTAGAGAAGCAGAACCCATCAGATCCACACAGCATGTAGGAGGATATTTATTATGGAATTGGCTCCCGGGCTTACGTAGGCCCAGAATTCTCACGATGTAAGCTGCAGAATCAGAAACGATGCCGGTATGATTTGGTCCGAGTTTGAAGGCCTGAAAACCGAGGTGTGTAACTTGCAGTTGAAGGCAAAAGCCTGAGAATGAGGGGTGGCAGTCCTGGATTCAAAGTCCCAGGAGACAGGAGCACTGATATGTGAGGGCAGGAGAAGGAGGATGTTCAGCTCAAGAGGAGAGACGAATCCACCCATCCACGTCTTTGTTCCATGCAGGCCCTCAAGGGATTCGACGACGCCCACCCTCGTGGGTTAAGGTGCGTTGTTTTACTCAGTCTACTGATCCAAACATTAATCACGACACAGACACACCCAGAAATAATGTTGCCAGCCATCTGGGCTCCCCTTATCCTAGTCAGGTTGACATAGAATGTCAACCACTGCCCTGTGCAAATGTGACCCTGCCTTACTCTGTGTTTATACTAATTTTCCCCAGTCTTCTCTCCCTGGCTCTCTGACCCTTGAAAGAGAGAGATCACAGGAGGAACCTCAGTCCCCAGCTGGCCCTGCTCTCTGGGCTGTTTCGGTGCCTGACTCTGGATAACTTTGCTTACGTGATCTCCCCTCTCACGATGTCACTTTCAGCTGTCCCTTTTTTCTGGCTCAGAAGTTTCCTGGGAATGTGAGTCTCCAATGAATCCAGGTAGAAAAGGAACTTGCCTGATCTCAAAATCATACCTTGAAGATGGGAAACTTCATCCTATTTTCTGACTGCTATTATCCTTGCCTTTCAAGAAAAAAAAGACAGACACTACACCCATGTTCATCTCTGTTATTGTAAATTCCCTTGGCTGTAGAAATATTGCCCCAATTCTAGTTCTCAGAACTGTTATGCGTCTTTATTGATAGTTTGATTAGTTCATTGGTCTTTAGCCAGAACTTCACAGAAAGTGAAGCAAAATTTTAGAGGACATTAGGAGAGGTTTATTTTTTTCCCTTCTTCTTCTCCTCCCCCCTCCCCAGGAGCTGCTAGCCAGATGCCATTTTGAAACCAGAAGTCTGAGCCCATCATTGTTGATAAGGGGATGAGATTCAATTTCATTTATGAAAGTTACGTCTGCTTACTCAATCAGATGCCTGATTGAATCAAAGGCGGCTTTTCTTGGATGCTCTGGATAATTGTCTCAGTTCTCTGTCCAGTGCACATATACTGTAGAGATGGTGTTCGAGGAGATGGGGGATGGTAGGTCTAATTGGCAAGTCTGGTTTTATAAGCAGACTGCTTTCATCTTGCTCTTCTTTGGAAATAATGAGGTTTGTAAAATCACTGTAAATATATGTCTGAACATGTAACCCTCCTCACCCCTCTCTCCTCCTGATTTCATAAGCAGCTGGTGTTGCCATGGCAGTTGAACAGAATAAACTTGCTCCTTTCGGGACATCTGTATTCAATATAGGCTATCTGGAATGCCTGTGTCCCTTCCCTGTGTGTAACATGATGGAAAGCAGGCTCAGAGTTTTGGGTCCTTGCCCCATGTACTTCTCCGTATCATGAAGTGAACAGCCACTTCCTTTCCAAGTCTCATAAATGCTACAAGGATTTTCATTTTCCATCAAGAAGATGAGATTTTCTTTCTCCCTGTGTTCTCAGAAGTCCTTGCAGCTGGCACTTTGCAGAAACTGAAGAAGAGGGTGCTGGGCCTTACTCATTCCATCTGTGCCCCAGTCCTAAAGTGCCCAAAGTAGCAGGTCCCAACTTTTCATTTTAGTTTTGTAAGTAAAAACAAAAGACATAAAACCAGCCATAACTGATACCCAAAGTTGAGCAAGATTGGTTGATGGCTATGTGTGAAGACCAAATTTATTCCCACATCCCAGCTTTGTTCTCCATTTTCCTTCTTCTTGACTTTCCCATTCAATGCAATCAACTGTTTGAGTAGTCTTAGTATATTTTTGCTCCTAATTTATGATGTTATTTGGAATAATCATAAGTAGGTTCATCTGCTTTAACCTGATCTTGTCCCATTTAGAACAAAAGGGTTTGCTTTACCAAGGGAGAGAGTCTTTAACAAAGTCCATAACAATGGTTCTCAGTGTTTAGTCCTCAAACCAGCAATTCCAGTGCTCCTGAACCATGTTAGGGAGGCAGATTCTCAGGTGTCATCACGGATCTTCAGGTAGAGCCCAGCATCTGTGTGTTAACAATACTTCCAGGTGATTCAGAATTTGGGAGACTCTGGTCCCTAAAAGTCAACTGATGGAGTGGCGTTGAAATGACACCAATCCCTGCCCAGTGTGTTGGTTTGGGTGGTGACATGGTAACACTGCAGTGGATCTACTTTTTCTTGAGGACTCACCTGAGTTACCTTCTGCTTTATCTGTATTCATGTAATAAATTCTCACAACCATGCCATGTGGTATGTTCTATCTATTATTCTTACTTTCAAGATGAGGAAACTGAGGCTGATTACTCTGCCCAAGGTCACCTTGCTTAATCAGCAGGGAAAACCAACTCAGGCAAGAAATCTGGGGCTCGGAAACACTCATCCCTGCTGGGCGGCACTCATTACACCATAATCCCAGGAGGATCACAAGTTCAAAGCCAGCTTTAGCAACTTAGCAAGATCCTGTCTCAGAGTAAACAATAAAATGTGTTGGGGATGTGGCTCCATGGTTAAGTGCCCCTGGGTTCAATCCCTGATTATCAAAGGAGGAAAAAAAAAGAAACACTAATCCCCACCTAGGTTTATAAGGATCTGGGAAGGAGCAGGACATTTTTCATAAGGAACCCAGGGATTCATAGCGGGAGGATCTGAGGCCAGGACTGTTCTGGGGTGCGAAGATAAAGGAGCTTCTCAGGAAAACTAGTATAGGACACAAATTTATATGGTAAAAAAAACCTGTGCTCTGTGACGTGTGAGCCTCCTTGTCCCTAGAATCCCACTTGGACACAGCATAGACTTCTATGCTGAACCCATTTCTCGGAACAGCTCACACTGATGAAATACTTCTTCTATTTCATTCCTTCTGAAACACTTTTCATAGATTTTAGTTGCCCAGGTTTTTTCTCATTGATGGTCAGAAAGTTCTGCATCGCTGTGAATCAAGGATGAAGCTCCTGGCGGATTGCATCAGCAAGGGATAAATTCAAGTGTTCAGCAAACCTGCCTGTGAGATTGGTCACGGACTTTAGTTAGAGTTCAGTTTCCTTGTGCCCTGGCCCTGTGAGCTTTCGTTTATCTAGAAGGAGATCAGATGGGAAGTTCAAAGTTTCTCCTGGTTTGTCACCTGGAAGCAACATCACACTGTTTATGGTATCATTCTGAGGAGCACCTTGTTGTATTATTTTGGATTCCTATGAATTGAACAAAATTTTCAGGAAAGGCTCAGGGAGGGCAAAATGTGGAACTGCGACCTGTTAAGACTGACTCCTCCCCTCCTTCCGTTGGTTTTCACCCCTCATAGGGTTAGTTCTTTCTCAGTGTCAAACTTGGACACTTCAAGCCACTGAAGATCTTCTTGACCTTTCTAGGTTAGGAGAGCAGGACCCATAAGCCTGGGCTCTTCTTCTACCACAAACCACCATCTCTTCCATGAGCCCTCACCAGTTTTTGGACCTCTCTTTCCCAGCTGGGTGTGGTCTACCCTGCTGACTCAAGTATCCAGTGTTCTAGCTGAACATAGCCCCACAGCATGGCTGGGGTGGGGCCACTTCCATGCCTACCAGTTAATGTGTTCAAAGCCATCTGTAGTGGTCAGACCCTCTGTCAGAACGACCAAGTCACTCTCATTCATGGTCACTTTCTTTGTCCAGGGCTTCTCTGTCACTACCAAGACACTGCCCTCTTCTGTGTATCAAAACAGAACAGGATGTGGGGTACACATTTAGGGCTGAGAATAAAAATACACCTTGCCCTGTCTTCTCATTCTCCACGTCGAGATTGTTCTCTCCCAGGAAACATTATTGTTACCATTTGGGAGCTAGCTTCTTTGAGTAGAGAGTGATGTGTTACCTACAGAGGAGACCAAATCTAAAACAATTTGGTAGTATTTTAAATGAAATCACAAGAGATTAAGTCAATGCTGAATGTTTTCAAAAATGGCACCAAACCTAGCTAATTGATTACTCAGTAAGTGAGGAGTTACCATTTACCAGAACAGGATTAGGCAGCAAAGCTCATTCTTGAACCATAAATGTCTTACAATTATGCTTTAAGTTTGCTATTGTTGTTGTTAAGAGTATATCATCTTGTTATGCATAGATACAGATTTTAGATAGTTTTAGAATAGAAAGGAAAACAGAAGGATTCTCACAATGGTTTCTGGTGTAACTACTCTCCTTTGTACAACACTGTTGTTAAACTAGAAAACAGTATATTTTCAGGAAATAGGTATTCTGAGCTTAGTATCCATATCTACTACATGAGGAACTATGTGCACCAAGAACTTCATTGCAATAAGAAAGTGAAGCAACCCATATTCCATCAATGCTTTAATCCAAACCTCACTACTTGGGGCTTATAGTCAATGCTCTTTGGTTCACACGTGGCATCTGAAGATGGCGGTGGCAATGTCATATGATGAAGAATCCAGAAAGCCTTGCAAATAAGTGATCAGGGTCTTTCCAGAGATAAACAGGGCCAATTTGGTGAGCAGAACTTGAAGGCAGACAGACGATCCTTCTGGATTTGCAGACTGAAGACCCTGGTGGATGTGCAGACCGTTTACTTATTGCTCATGCATTTATAGGACTTGGAGGCTGACAAAACGCTTTGATCTATCATCTCTCACCCTATAACCCAGGAAAAAGATCTGGGTCAAATTCCCATGAGTGTGAAATGCGGCTGCAGGGAAGGAAAACGATATCATTTTCTCACTACTCTCCTCAGTTAATTGGCAAGAGTCCTGCAAATTAGACTGACAGAAGACAGATAAATAAGAGAAAATTAATGGAAGTTCATTAACATGTGCCTGTGTATCCACATGGGAGCATTCAGGGAGGAGCAAAGTGGGTAGAATTGAGGCCTGTATATCTAACTTAGGGGGAAGAGAGGGAGAGAAAAGCAAATCACTTTGGGGAATGACAAATAAATAGGTTCTTAAGAAAGTAGATGGGAGACAGGGGAGTTTGTGATGCTGCCTGGGTGTGCTGCAGACTTCTCTGAGAAAAGGTTTTTTATGGCAGTGAGTTATTGGGGGAACCTGTGCTCTTAGGCAGAGAAGAGATCTCAGGGACTCAAAATTCATAAGCAAGAGAATAATTCTTATGCCAAGGTAGCATTTTGAGGGGTGGCATATCATGTTCCACCTCAAGGCCACCAAGGATGGAAAGATGAAGTGAACTGCTCCTGGTGATGTAGCTAACAAGGCACAGAGCTGGTGCTCCTGCCCCAACCCTCTTGGCGTCTTCGGGGCTTCAGCCGTCTCAGCAGATGGCAGTGACTACCATATGTTGACCACTGCTTCTTTGTCCCTATAAAATGACGAAGGAAGCAGTCCCAGGAAGCAGCTTGTCACGGTGGAGGGGGAGGAGTGATGTCAACGGGGAATGGCTTTCTTCACAGCCACTGTTCACACTTCCTGATACTTGTCCTTCACCCTTCCAGCCAAGAAATAGCAGCTGAGAAACTACACTCATTAGTCCTGCAGTCATAGCAAAACCTGGATAAGGACACTGCAGTCACCAGTGTTTCAGATGGGTGCATGTCTGGCGCCTGTGTACTTGAGTCAGCAAACGTTTTATTTTTATTTTCTTCATTGAAAGTCTCGGATCCTGGTATGGATGGGTTTGAGAATGTCTCATGGAAAAACATCACCTTGTGCATTTACCAGAGATCTGAAGAAAACAGCTCTGAGTTCTTGTTTACCAAGGCTGGCCACTGGCAAAACAGCATGGAAGTATTTGGAATAGCTCTATCTGCACTCCATTCTGAACTTTCTAAGGATAATAGAAGCTGAGCGTCACCAGCAGTGGCATCTTTAGATGCATAAATATTTACATCCCCTTTATAAAAAGGAAATACTACTGGAGTGGGTTTCTTTCTTTCTTTTTTTTTTAAGAGCCACAGGAAAAGAGGAAATATCTGTGTGTCTTTAACTTATCTCCAGGGAACAATGTTTTCCTCATTGTGAATTCCCACCCATCGTCTCTCCCCACTCCTTTCTGACAGTACTCACTTTGCTAAATCACCATATCAGTTTCGATCTGCAAATGTTTTCCAGCCGTGATTTGAGCAAGTCGGAATGACTGTAAGCATATCACCTGGGCCAAGAAGTGCTCCTCTGTCTCTCAGGACGAAAGGACATGTCCATGGGATCAAAGTGAACGCTGGCTTGTGATGCCCGCATTTCCAGGTTTTCCTCCTCCCACGGCCTCCCTGGAGTCGGATGATTCCCTGCCTGTCTGCAGGTTTAGAAAAGCAACTGAACACAGGCAGAGACTTAAAGTAATTCAAAAGATGATCAGAAGATGACAGTTGGTGGGTTCAGTGAACTTGGAGGAATGAGACACTGGGGTCCGAGAGAACACAATCTTCTCTTTGATACTTGCTCTCCACCCCTCCATTAGTATGACCCGGGGAGGTTTGGAGGAGATGATCAGGCTAACTGTGCCTTCTATGCTGCTCCGGTTTGAATACAGTTAGTCTCCTCTAAAACTCAAGCTGGGCCTGGTCCCCTGGGTAAAAGGTGATTGGGTTTTCAGGAGGGATTAATGCTCCCGCCAACCCAGGACTGTGTTCTTACTTTTGTAGGGCTTGATTAGTTACCCCAAGAGCTAGTTCAGATTTCTTCTTTTCTTTTCTTTCTTAATTCCTTCTTGCTAAGTGATGTCTATGCCACACATGCCTGCTTCTCTTCAGCTTTCTGCATCTAGGTCCTCACCAGAAGCTGAGCAGACACCAGTGCCATGCTCGTGGGCTTCCAGAACCCCAAGCTAAATGAACCTCTTTTCTTTATAAATTACCCAGTCTCAGATATCCTATTACAGAATAGAAAATGGACTAAGACAGACACTTCCAGAAGTTCACTTGGGGAGGTGGCTGATATGTTGCTATTATTTCAACATTGTTTGAATGTCTCCAATATTGAAATATAGTCCTCACTGTAAGGTATGAAGAGGGTAGAAACTTAATCCAACTACTGTGCTTGGATGTAGGGTCTTTGGGAAGAGAGTAGAATAAGATAAGATCATCAGAGTATAGCACCCATGATTAAATCCTGGTGGCTTTACCAAAAAATAGAACCCTCACCAGATACATGTACATACCTGTGCTCCCTGTTTCTTGACCTGCAATGTTCTGTGCCACATAAGGACTCTACCAGCAAGAATACCATCAACAAATGAGGCCCCAGAACTTGGACTTCCAGAATTTTAAATTCAATAAACCTCTTTTCTTTATAAAGTAGGCTGCTCCAGTATTTGCTACAGTAATAAGAAATGAACTAATGCATACTCATAAACATGATTGATTTCTACTATTCTATTTCCCATCCTCTATATAATTTCCTAACTTCAAACAAAATTGTGACCAATTATGGCTTGACAGTGATTATGGAAAAAAATCAAAGGCTTTATCTTTTACTCTGCTGTGGGAAGATATAATAGAATATTCACGTTCTAGGGATACCATCACGAAGTACCAGGGCATGGATATGTTAAACAACAGGAATCTATTCTCATAGTTTTGGAAGTTAGAAGTCCCAGGTCGGGGTATCTGCAGCATCGTTTCTTCTGAAACCTCTCCTTGCCCTGTAGATTGGCCCAGTTCTTGTCACCACAGGGTCTGCCCTGTGTATGTCTGTGACAAATTTCGTCTTTTTATAAAGATACCTGTCATAGGAAAAGGACCCCATTGAACTCATTTTAAGTTAACTTAGTTACTTCTTTAAAGACCCTATCTCCAGACACAGTCACATTCTGGGGTGCTGGAGGTTAAGGCTCTGACATATGAATTTGCCATGTGGGTGGGGGGAAGCAACTCATCCCACAGCAAATGGTGTCCAGTTAACTCCACACTCAGAGGAGGGACAATATACATCTCCTAATAGCTCCATGATTATCCAAAAAGAGCACAGATGAGACACATTTCCCAGATAGTAGAGGGGTCAGTTGAGTGTCCTGTGTCTTTAGCAGTGTGGAGGGGAATATTGGTGGTTGATGATGATGGCAATGACGACGATGACGACAATGATGATTGAAAGCAGCACAGCTCTTCCTCAGAGTGACAGTCTTTGTATATGTAGACCTTAGTTTTTGAGCCAGAGTCAAAAAATGTTTGCTCTATGTTGAAGCTGTCATAATTTACCATGAATTGGAATATAAATCTTGCCTACTTTGAAAGTATTTGAGGGAGTGTAAAACTTCAAACACAATTAAAATTAAAAAAAAGAAAAAACTAGCAACTCTGTGAAATTCTTTAGAAGGAATAGATGTTACCTGGAAAAGACTAAAGATGATAGTTCAGCCCTTAATTACTATGAGGATTTCCTGAAGACAGAGGAAGACAGAGAAATACTCAGAGATATGCCACCTTCATGTGTCGTGAAAAGAAAGCAGGAAAACTTGTCTTAATCTTTTTCTTGGAACTAAACCCAAAGAGAAATTTATCATGTGAGTCATTTTGCAGAGGCCTAAGTGAATTAAGGGTGTCAGATGTTGAAGAAGAGATGGAGGATCATAAAATATAGAATGTCTTCAAACAGTTTTAATGAGAATAATTATTTATAATGAAAACTGCCTTATAGCTAACCATAGTCATGTAAAGGGAACACTTGGTGTAATTTATATCTTTGGGGAAATAAAATCCTTACAGAACTCCTTCCTTGTGATTATTACAATGACTGTTAGTGGGAGAAAGAAACTGTCAGGGATTGAGTAAGCCGCCATATTGCAAAAAAGCCCATTGATGAATCTTCGTGCAGGCAATGTCTACAGATGATCAGGGCTTGGGAGCTGGCAAAGTTGAATGGCTTTTCAAAAGAAAGTGCCAAAGTTTCTCTCTTTTTATATGTCTTCATTTTATTTGTTTTCTCCTGCCCTAATCCTTGTTTCCCCCAGCCCTCCCTTGTCTTCCTCTTCTCCTGGTGTCTGAGAAAGAGGGGCCAGAGGGTCCTCAGCAACATGACTGAATAACAAGAGTTGAATGGCTCTCAAGAATGGGAGGCCAGGTATTGGACACAGCCAGTCTGGGATAGACCCCAGTGGCCGGCCTCATCTCTTGCTATTTAAGGCATTCATAAGTTCCCTCCCACATTGTGTCAGGGTCAGTCTGTGTAACCAATATCAGCAGAAAGGATGGAATCTCATTCCTAGATGAAGTCGTTAAAAACACATCTCTTCCTGCTTGCTGTCCCTTGCCCTCCCCCTTGAATCATTCCCTCTGTGGGGAACCACAGTGGCTGTGTCCTGGGTAGCCCCATGGAGAGCCCCATCCTGGGAGGAATTGAGGTCTCTAACAGCAGCCACTCAGTGAGGTCGGAAGTGAATCCCCCAGCCCATCCAGCCTTCAGATGGTGACAGCCGGGGCAAGATCTCCATGGAGAGACCTTGAGCCAGAACCACCCAGCTAAACTGGCCTCGATTTCCTGATCCATAGAAACTGGAAGCTAATAAGTGCTTTTTGTGTTAAGTGGCCAAATTTGGGAGTCATTATTAATCTGTAATAAAAAAAAAAACTAATAGCAGCATTTAATTGCTGATTGTTTGAGTTGCCACAAAGCAGATACACCCTCTCTCCTGCTGCAATGTATCTTCTCAGAGAAGCTTTTTCTGATCATTCACCCCAAAGAGCACCCTACTTCCTCAGGCACGTGCACTCACCCCGATCTATTTAGTCTTTCTTTGTATTTTTTATTTTATCACTGTCCTATTTCATTGGGGTTTATTAGTTTGTTGTTTGTCTCTCACAAGAGTGGGGAATTGTCCTGTTCAGAATTTCAGAAACTAAGAAAGTACTGGGCATATAATTGGTGCTCAGTAAATATTGGTTGAATAAATAAATTAAATGATTAATCAAATCTTTGGTAACTGCTGGCTTACAATAACTCATCCCAGGAGAGATGACTGGAGGGGTTTGATGAGTACAGAATCAGCCAGAATCTGGGCAAATAGGGAAGGGAAGTGTCAAACTGTTTCTGAGTTGCTTTCTAGAAACTTCCTAAGTGAGAGCACTGATACAAAATGGTGACTATATAATTTCCGTAAGGAGGTGTAGTTGGAGGCAATCTGGCTGAAGATGAAATTCCATTGACTCTTAGGAAAGATGGAGAAAAGCTCAAGTGTCCATAAGGCTTGAGAAGGCGATTTCCAAATAAGAAAGTGATATGACGGAGGGTCGGCCGTGAGCCTTCTGTGTATCACCAACTCAAATTGCCAGGGTGGACAGATGAGTGGACTTCCCCTCAGGAACAGGATGGAGCCTGGAAGCTTTTGTCATGTAGACAGTACTCACATGGCTTTGTTTTGTGGCCTCTGCTGACAAGTCCAGAGCGTGCATCAGCTAGGTTGGAACTGCGTTCTACTGTCCTCTTTGTCTCTCAGTCTGCATCCGATCCATAGTTAATTCTTTTAGTGTTACCTTGGAAACACACCCAGGCTCTGACCACTTCTCGCTGCTCCCATCTCTACCACCAACTATTCTAATGTCTCACTTAGATGTTGCAAAAGCTTTCTAGTGTCCTTGCTTTTACCTTTGTTCACTTAAGTTTGCTTCAATGCAAAACCAGAGATGCCTTTAAAATATAAGTCCAATTTTATCACTCCTTTTGTTGAAAATCCTCCACTCTCACTGGGAGGAAAATCCAAATTCCTTACAATGGCACTAGCCTCTCACGAGCTTTGCTGTGAACGAGGACACCTCCAGCTCCCTGCACACTGCCTCACATGCTTTCTGTCTGGGCCAGGCTCATCTCCTTTCTGTCTCTGCCATACTCCAGGAGATCCTTTTTTACTACCTCAGGGCCTTTGCATTTGCTCTTCTGGCTGCATGGAATACTCTTCCTGGAGATGTCCCCCTGTTCCTTTTCCTCCTTCAAGCTTTCTCCATCACAAGTATTCAGTGAAGACTTTCTGACCGTCTTTTAAGAATTGAGTCCTCTCCAAATTGTACTTCTTATCTTCCTTGTCTGTGTTATTCTGCACCATACAACATTCCCCTCCATTCATATTCATTTCATGCATATTCTCATTCATGTACACACAGGCACACACACATATAATTCACTTGTTTTACTTTGTTTTATTCCCTGTCTGTCCCTAATTAAAAAACAAACAAACAAACAAAAAACACTTCTTAAATTTTAATCTGAGCTGGATATGGTGATGCATGCCTGTAATCCCAGCCACTCCGGAGGCTGAGGCAGAAGGATTGCAAATTCGAGGCCAGTCTCAGCAACTTAGTGAGACCCTAAGCAACTTAGAAAGGCCCTGTTTCAAAATAAAAATTAAAATGGAGTGGGGATGTATCCTTAATTTCAATCCCCAGTACCAAAAAAAAAAAAAAAAAAAAAAGTTAAAATGCAAGGTCTGAATTTTTAGTATCCCTAATAGTTTTGATGCCTCTGTTCCATAGATCACTGTGTGTGTGTGTGTTGTGTGTGTGCATGCGTGTGTGTGTGTGTGTGTGTGTGTGTGTGTGATATTGGAGAATGAACCCAGGGCCTTGTGCATGCAAGGCAAGCACTCTACCAACCAAGCTATATCCTCAGCCCCCATAGATCACATTTTGAGAAACAAGAACCGTGCTGTCCAATACAGCAGTCACCAGCCACCTGGGTTTATTTAAATTTAAGTAAATTAAAATGAAATAAATTTTGAAATTCAGTTTATCAGTCACAGTAGCCACGTTTTATGGGCTCACTAACTACCAGTGCCTAGCAGTATGGCATGTATCAGCACAGGCTGTTACCTCAGAGAGTTCAATAAGTGTATTTAGTTATGTAAGACTTTAAATTTAAATCACTTACGGTTAAATAGAAGGGAAAAACTAGTCTTTCAATCATGTTAGCCACATTTTGAGTGCTCAATTGCCACCCATGGCTAGCGGCTACTCTCTTGTACAGTAGACATCGAGAACGTTTGTATCATTGCAGGAAGTTCTGCTGGACTAGATTGCAATTATGTTAGAATATAATCTCCATGAGGATTTGGGATTTGTCTGTGTTGTTTACTGCTCTATCTACAGAAATTGAAAGAGCAGGACCCTTAAGTGGGTCTTCTAGAATAATGAGTGAATTGGAATGAAAATGGCATTCACAGTTTGGTTTTCTCTCACAGCTGGTTGGTGTCTTGAAGGCAGGAATTGTGTTTGTTTTTCCTTATATCTACAACCAACAGCAAGCTTACTGGACTGACTGTCCAGAACATTGGTCCAAGGGATCTCTGTGTGGCAGGACCACGTGCAAGCTGAACACTGGACATAGGGAGAGGCTGTGGACACCTGTTTGCAGCTCCAGTTTCCTTGTTGATCAGACACAGAGTGCTTAGGGGTTGTTGCATTTTAGACTTTAGTTAAATTGCTCAATTCATCCATGGAAGTCACTGAATCATGCATTACCAAGCCTCCTACAATCTTTGATCCAAATAGGTTATCTAGGAACAGTTTTTCTGTTTTGGAACTTCACACTTTCAGGTATGACATTTATTTCCCCAAGCAAACTTCATTCTAAAATAGTAACAAGGTAAAGACCTACACAACCAAGTGCTTCTTTCTATCTTTAGGATATTTCACATCTTCAGACTTTGCACAGTCAGATCTAATGGCTAAGAAAGAGGATACTAAGAGAACACACATGCAAAAGTTTGATTGTGTTCTTTGCAAATTATTTCCCTAGAATGCTAGCTACTTCTGATTACCAACAGTATTCATCCTGCTATATTTTTCCAGAAAAAAAAAAAGAATTTACAAAGTCAGTACAAAAGGCACTACTACCACATTGGAAAAAATATTGGGTTTGGCAAAGAGGAGACTTTTCATGCCATCAATAAATACCCTCATCTTTGGTAGCAGTAACTACAACTGAGAAAGAAATCGAGGCCTCGGAGTCCTGTCTGTATTCTAACTCAGATGGCTTATTTATTCCCTTGGCTCTCCCCTATAGCATTTCAATTTTACTAGCTGAGTGAAACATCTTTTTTTTTTTTTTTTTGTCTTCATTCCAGCATCAGTAGAATATCTTATTCTTTTAGTCTTGTTAGTTGGACAGACTAGCAAGATTTAGAGTGATTTCAATAAAAAATTGAGGGCAGATGCAGCACTCAATATTTTTGATAGATGTGGCTCCATTCCTGTTTTGTTCTGTGTCTCAAAACTAATGTGTCTCCTAAAGCTAAACAAAATACTAAGCAAGTGAGAATTCTAAGAACACTAGCTCTTTTTTTTTAGAGATGGTATCAATGCTCCCTACATATTTAGATCAGCCGATGATATAAATATGTGCATATGTATGTCTATTTTCTATCATTATCTATTTATCTATCATTTGTCTACCTACCTGTTATCAGTCTTTTATATGAAAAGTAGCCCTCCATGAAAATATGAACAATGGTGAGACTTATAAAGAACTTGACCTCTTAGCTATTATTGTCCTCATATCCTCTAATGTAGAAATTAAGCAATTCTTCCAAAATTAACACAAAATCAGTTGCAGAACCTGGAAGCAACTTCTGGAATCTTAAATGCTAATCTAACAATTAGCTACTTTGACCATGTTATGAAAAATTAAAACCAACTGTTTCAGTATCTGTAACATGTGTTGGGGGAAGAGTAGATTCATTTTCTGTGTTTGCTTTCTTGGGGTCTTTGGTGACTTAGTGACAGATTTATTTATCATGATTCAAGGTCACATTAGGGGTCTATTCCCACTGACTTCTAATATCAAGAGGAATACTGGCAAATGACATCAGGATATTAATATAGAAAGTCTGTGGGAGACACTCCAAATTTTGGACCAAGGTAAATTTAGGGACATTTTTTTCTTGTTAACAAAGAGGTTAAGTGAAATATTTTGGATCTGGAATTCCCCAAAGGCTCACATATTAAAGGCTTGATCACTAGACTGTGGCATTATTGGGAACTGGCTGAATCTTTCTTAGTTAGGACCAAGTGGAAGGAAGCTATGTCACTGGTAGCATGCCCTTGAAGAAAATATTGGAAGCTAGGTCCCTTCTTTCTCTTTGCTTCCTGGTCACCGTGAGGTGAACAGCTCTCTGCCATGATATTCTGCCTCACCCACAAGACCAAAAGCATTGGAGCCAGCTGACCATAAGCTGAAACCTCTTAAACCAGGCACCAAAATGAATCTTTCTTCCCTTAAGTTGATGTTCTCAGATATCTGTCACAATGATGGGAAGATGACTGACACGTTGAGAAAGGATGGTTGTGTTTGTTCTGAAATATTTGACAAAAGTTTTCTACCTTCAGTTTGAAATGGTAGGGAGTTGTTAAGGAGGCTAGGAAGGGGCCCTAAAGTGGTCTATTATTTATTCTGATTTTGCCGACACAGAGGGATAATAGTGGAAAGTGGTTTCTGAAAGATTTGGTGTTCAGAAGGGCAAAAATCCTACCAAAGTTAGCTGACTGATGTTAACTTGAAGTGATCTCAAATTTGTTTGACTATGAATAGTATCTCAGAATAAAATAGATAATATCCACAGATCTTCTACTACATAATTCATGAATATTTCATTATATATATATATATATATATATATATATATATATATATATATATTCCTTTTCCTCTTTGGTTGGGTTTTAATGGATGTAGTACCCATGAATATTGGGACCAACAGGTATTCCCAGAACACAAACAAACTGAAATATAAAGTTTCTAATTAGAATCTCTTATTTTTTGGAAATAAATACAATTTTGTTTTGTTTGTAGTTACAATCTCTACAACTGAAATTAGATCACTTTTAAAATGAAGCATAATGTTTTAAAAGTCAGCTATTTGTATTTCCATTCCATGACGAGAAACAATATGTTTGGATATTGAAAACGAGAACAAATACTCACAGATCTCTTGTACTTGTGATGTCTTCCTTGAAACAAATGCCATGAGGAACTCTGACACATTTCTGTAAGTGGCTTCTGGAAATTGAAGGGTTTCCAAAAGACAGGTTGATCAACACTAATAATTTATTTGAGGGGCCATGGTACTACTGGGAACCAAACTTAACATTCTAAATGCTACACATGGATCAGGAAAATGAATTGGAAATTATGAGTGCTAAGTAAACATCTGTTAACATATCATGAAGATCTTTTGGCCAAGAAAAAGAAACTACAAATTTGTTAAACTTACAGTTCATAATTACTGGGTAATTAAGTGTATGAATGCAGTTTGGGATTCACCTGCAAGACAGGCAATAGAATACTTCTGTAATTTTCCAGATTGAGGCTGGCTTACTGTCCAGGCTTATCTCTAAAATGTTTTATATTCCTGACAAATGAATTCTTGTATTGTGACTGTGGTATTTTCTATTGGACACTGGACCATCCATATTTACAGAAGTTGCCTCAGGAGATTTTTGAATCACCATCAATCTCTATGGGGTTGGAAAATGGCATATAACCGCAGGTGGGTGGCCAATCACAGGTAGTATAAAGAATGGGTTATCTTAAAAAAAAAAAAAAAATATATATATATATCTATATATATATATCTATATATATATATATATATATATATCCCAAATCCCTAAAAATTTGGGTTTAGACTTGAATTTATATTTCATTATTTCCTACAGGGAAATTTATTGATGGTACTGTACAAATGGAAATAAGTACATAAAGTTTATCCCACTAAAAAAAAAAAAAACTGTTAAAAATTTTAAAAGTTTCTGTGCTCAGTCAGAATGGCAGTCTTCAAGAATCAAATAAAATAATAGGTGCTGGAGAGGATGTGGAGAAAAAGGAACACTATCAGACTCTTGGTAGGACTGTACACTACTATAGTACGGAGGTTCCTCAAATGACTAGGAATGGGACTACTATATATCAGCTATACCATTGCTTTATTTAATTCTTTATTTATCCTAAATAATTAAAGTCATCATATTACAGCAATAGCTGCATACTCATCTTTATAGTAGTACAGTTTACAATAGCCAAACTATGGAACCAGCCTAGGTGTCCATTGGCAGATAAATAGGCAAAAGAAAATGTGGTATATATACACAATAGAGTTTTATTGAGCCATAAAGAAAAGTGAAGTTTTGGTATTTGCAGAAAAATGGATGAAACTAGAGAACTTTATGTTAAGCAAATGAGGCAAACTCAGAAGGTCAACGGTCATATGTTTTATCTCATATGTGGAAGCTAAAGGCGTTAAAGGAAAAGAAAGGCTGGGGTATTGATCCCATGAACACCAAAGGAGACAAGTAGAACAGAGGAAGGGGACTAGGGGTGGGAGGCGGAGAGTGGGGAGGGAAGTGCTGGGGAGGGCTATTGGCCAGATAATATTGTCATGTTGTGTGCATGTGCCAATAGGTAGCAAAAAGTCCCCTCATTATGTACAACTCTAATGCACCAATAAAAAAATGGGGAGGAAGTCAGCTTTTCTTCACTGTGACCCAAATACCTGACAAGAGCAGCTTAAAGGGAGAAAGGTTTATTTGGGGCTCATGGTTTCAGAGGTTCAGTCCATAGTCGTCCAACTCTACTGTTCTAGGCCCATGATGGGGCAGAGCATCATGGCAGAAGGGCTCAAGACAGGGGGCCAAGAGAGCAGAGAGAGCAAAAGGAGAAGGGGCTGCAAGAAAGATGAACCCTTCCAGGACATGCCCTCCAGGGACCCACCTCCTCTGGCCACACCTCATCTATGACCACCCAACAGTCTATTCACACTGGAATGAACTGATTAGGATGTAGCTCTCACAGTCCAATCACTTCACCTCTGAATATTCCTGCATTAACACAGGAGCTTTTGGGGACACCTCATATCCAAATGATAATAGTTGCATTTGTGATCACATACGGATTACCAAGTACTTATTAGTTGAAGCCAAAAGTGTCTTTTGGTCAAATTTTCCCAAAGCTTTGCTTATATCCCAGTTACCTCCAAAGCTCAGCATTGGGTTCCCAATTCCCAAAGAGGAAATTTGCCATGGAATTGATGACATCATAGGACTTTGCATCACTCATCACTTATCAGTGACATCTGATAAGAAAGGTCACTCTCCTCCTTGGCCAGAACTAGCTAGCTATTGGCTGTGCAGGATTTGTCATAGGAGCCTGAAGGCAAAAAGGAAAATGAAGTTCAGGTAAGTGAAACTAAAGTAACAGAAATGCTCAGCACCTGAGAATGTATTTTTTTTTTCTTTCTATAAAAGCAAATGGAGTCATTACATAACATGATCACGCTTAGAAATATTTTGCCACTTGCATTTGGGATTACGCACAAGTTTTCAAAGGAAGGGAGACTAATGCTCTCCCCAAGGCAGTGTTTGAATTCCCCATTGCCTTCCTATGTGTGCTATTTTAAAAAGAAACATTACACAGGAGCCCCCAAGGCGAAGGTACCAGTGAAATAGTGCCTGCTTGGAAATCTGGGAGGAGACTCTGTTTTTCATTAAGTAAGTGAGAGGTCATTATTTGAGCCTCTCTTTGTGTTTAAATTCCCAGTCTCTTGATCTCCAGCCTTCCAGCACACCCATGGTCATTATTCTTTGCATGCTTTAAAATTATAAACATAGAGTCCCACAGCTCCGTCGGGCTCATGGAAAGGCTTTGCTGCACAGATGCCATTCATATAGATCAACTACGTCATAAATCACATAATTGCATATGTGGTTGCAAAAAACAAGAGGAATGGTCTGAATTCCCCCTTGTCTGGTTCTTCAACTAAAGCAAGGATTTGTTGGGCAAAATGATCTGGGCACTTTCTTAAGTGTCAACAAAATATGGAAAATCAACACTTCTTTATTATTAGGGGGAAGGATTGCAAAATGAGAAAGGTATAATTGAAATCCAGTGTATTTGGGTAGTTATTCTTGCAGAGTGAAAATTTTTAAATTGTTCAAAGGTAATTATATCCACTTTGGTCTTCATCTAAATAAATAAATAAATAAAAGCCTGTGAGATAAGAGAAAAAAGTTATTTATTAGTTTTGACAGTTTTGTCCCTTTATCTACTTTCTCATAAGTGAAAAAGGCCATGATAAGTTTGCTTGCATTTTTAATGTAAATCCCTACAAAGAATACATTCATGATGTGAAGACTGTTTTTTTTTAAAAAATGTATTGATACAGAGTGGCTATGTTCATTAGTGGTTGGAAAGAGATTAGAGAAAAAGGAAGTACCAATTACTGGTTAATCTTTGTAATTAGAAATCCTCTCTCCTGTATCTTTTTTCTTCCTATCTGGCTCAATAAGCCTGCTCAGATTCTGGGAGACACTTGTGGCTCTGAGAAGCCAGAAGGGCTGCTGTCAGTGCCTGCAGACACGTGGGATTTAAAAGTTTCCTATGGTATTCATTGTTCAATTCGTCATTACTGTGGGCAGATAACTTCACATTCATAACACTGATAGAATTTGAAGCTTAAAAAAACTCATAATCAAAGTGAATTTACATTAAAAAACCATTTCTTGGCAATTTTAAAGGCTATTTAATCAATCTTATTTGGGCCATCCACTATTCTGAAAATAACTGGCAGGGTCTGTTTATCGGTCAAGGGCTATGATAAATTGAGCAACCTTGACTACTCTGACCATTTCCATCATAGATCTGCAACAATCAGAGTAGAAATAAGGAGAATCCTAGGGTTACTGAGGGGGCAGCTCACCCTTTCTCTGAGCTGGGCTCAAAGTCATATAGCTGCGTTTGGACGGCTATTGGCATGCTGTTTGGGAAGATAGGTAAGCTGTTGTAAGATTCTTGGATAGTTTGTCAAAGAAATTGTGTTTCAGTGTGGTATCCTTACAGTGTTCCCATCCAATAAAATACACAACTGGTGTATATGTGTGTCTACAAAACAGAATCTGCTATGTTTCTACATAGCTGATCTAAGGCATTAATAAAGTTAACCTTAGTGTAATCTTTTGATAGTGTTAACTTATGGAAATTACTTGATTAACCTTATCGAATACAGTTTCTCTGAATGGGATCCATGTACTGCACCATAGTTTGTTACTGTTTGATGCCCATCTTCTCAGAGTGTATACAATCCAGTTCAAGGGTTTCTTCCCCTAAGAGGTGACCCTAAACCTTATTTGTCTCTCTTAACATTGTTATTTTGGTGAATTCAATCAGGATAGGACCCCAACATGTATCAGGGTCTTAATAAACATTTGTTGGGTTAATGCATATTGCCATGCTTTTTAAAGATTTCATCACCAAACCTTAACGTATTACCTAGTATCATTGTGCTTGATCTGAGCTCTTTTATTCACCAGAACCTGTTTTGGTATATCATATAGAATAGATGGTCAATGAGTAGTTAAGATTTATTTATATTTTTGTGATTGGAACTTTTTGAACCTCCTTGTTCAGAAGAAAGATGATTGCAATCTCCAGTCTTCATCAGACATTGCTCATCAGATGGGGAAAGAACTTAAATACGCTGATCTCATCAGAGTAAAATTCAGTAGCTGAGCAGCTGCAAAGACAAATGTTCCACAATATAAAATGACTAGTTGGAAACATTCAGGTCAAGCATTTTTAGTGGTCCAGAAGGGCCACCCTCAGAAACCTGGATGAGGCTCACTGCTAAATGCTTCAGTGACAATCAGAACCTAAAGGCAGCCTTCCTAAGTCGTCCAGGAGATTGCCATCTGAGATGCAGATACTTCCTGAGCACGCTCTGCAGGAGAGGCCACATCTGTTTTCTTGCTGGGAAGGGATTATGACTTTTCCAACTCACAAGTGGAAATGTTCTTTCATCCAGTGTATCTTAAAATGCTAAATGGCCTCCTGCTTAAGAGGTTAAAAAGGGGTCTACAAGAGAGGCTTGTGGCTTAGGAGATACTGATGCATGAAAAGAGAAAAGGATGCATAGCTATATTTGGGTGCATTTCTGGATGCAGTAGCCCCCATCTGAGTATCTTAGAGACTACTTCTCACCTCAAGTGAATGGCTTTACCCACATGGTGGTCACCTTACTCGCAACTGGAACTATGTTTAGGAAAATCTCAGTGACAGCATCAGTATCCACCGTAGACAAATGATAGACACTCCCCACCCTGTGCTGTATTTCTCCCTGCTTCAGATGGACAACTTGTGGTGTACAGAACAGAAAGAAGAAACGAGTGGACCAACAACACACACCAGGAAAACCAATTTAGTTTCACAGATTTTCTGTCAACATTTTCTTTGCAATATTTCCCTATTTTAATGTGCCCTTTTCTTCTTCTGTTGTCAATCTTTCTTCCAATCAACTTCTCTCTGAGCTAATCATTGCCAGCTATTGAACAAATGCACTACTTTGGTGACTTCTCTGTGATAATTTAGACAGCAAAGCAGTACATAATAAAACTGGTAAATAGTTATATTGTATTACTTTTTTTCCATAAAATACTCGATCTTTTTATTTTGCACACTTTTAATATCAAATCAAACTCCTTAAAGACTCTCTCTTTTTAAAATAGCTTTATTTTATTTATTTATTTTGATGTGGGGCTGAGGATTGAAACCATGGCCTCACACGTGCTAGGTGAGCGCTCTACCCCTGAGCCACAACCCAGCCCCTAAAGACTTTTTCTAGTTGTCAACAAAAGTCAGCTTAAGAAGTCATGAATCTCAAGTGGTTTTTACTTTCAGCTAGTCTTATTCTGAGATCCTGAGAAGAGGTGCATTAAGCCACCTGAAATTATGTCTCAGGGCAATTAAGAGTCCTACTGGTTTATGTGAGAGTTATTAAAGCAACCAGGGTGAGAAGAAAGTTGAGGACTAATACATTTAAAATTAATATTTCTTCAAGTCTTTCTGGGTGTTAAGGATGGAGTTTTCCAATCAGCTCAGATCTAAAAGTTTAGGTGAGGAGGGAGGGATCTGGCATTGCACTCTCTCCAAATGACTGACACTTTTTCCTTTTAGATCAACTTGCCTTATTCCCTTTCCAGGTCCTAATGTCCTAACACTATTTTTGTTCATTTGTTTTTGGGTTTGTAATATCTAATTGTCAGAATAATCATGAAGATTCCTCCAATATCTGTAACCAGGGCCAGAGCAAAATATATTAAGTTCTAAAATTACTCTTCCATAATTCTGAAACCCAGAAAGTTCTGAAAAATAGACTTTTTTTTTCATTATTGCACAAATTAATTTGGCAACAAAATCTGACCTGAACTGATGCAAGGCTATTTATAGTCTGTAATGATCCTGCACAGAGTGTGTTCTGTATTGCTACGGAAATACTAACACCTTTGATTAGGGTGCTGTCCCAGTGTATGCTGAGGATGTTATAAAATACACCACATATAGCTCCCTGAAATATGCTAAGTTACAAATTCCAAAACCTGCACCAACAGTTTGGATTAAGGAATTGAAGACGTGAACTATACACTGAAGGCAATGTTTTTTTCACTTAGTGCTAATTTTAAGCCAGTCATTAGACGAGAAGACCGTGGCAGAAACTTGGCTGTCTTTAAACATAAAGCAAGTTTCTTGCTTGCTTTTGAGTATCCGCATCTGAATACAACTCTCCTTTGACAAGGGTATTAAAAAAAAAAAAGAAAGAAAGAAAAAAAAAAAAGCTGAGCCTAATTACCAACATATTGCTTTATTTCTTGGTGGTAGTAAATTAAGGCTTTCTAGAGTCATACAGCACGCAGTGATTTGAACATTAGAGTTACAAAAACAATGAGCATTCAATTTAGCAGAGCCAGGAAGGAAGCAATGTTTTAAAACAGATAAATTTTTCTGCTGAGGACTTTTGCTTGGTCTCTAAAAATCTGCTGAGCTGTTTTCCCAGTAACCTCTGTCACAGATTCATACCCCCAAGGGAGAGCAGAATGGATGAAGAGGACACCAGGAAAGGGGAGAAACTGGGAAAGACAGCATGTGCTGGGCAGGCAACCAGTGTGAGAAGTGGTCTTGGTCTCATGCTTGGAAAATTGGTTAGGTGATGTGGTCGGGTGGTGGCGACAGAGACACTCAGAATGGTTCAGGGAGCTGTTCTGGATCTCCCTGCTCATTCCAAGAGTATTAAACCAGCTTATCTGGAATATCCCCGAGCCAAAAGTGAAGGACAATCATCTGTGACTCCTAAATTCTGAAACTATGGATAGTCACCAGTCACAGACCAGAGGTATGTTCCTTTGAAATTCTATTATGGTTCTAAACTCTATGGCTAACATGAAATGCTGTCCCCAGCCAAACAAGTCACCTCCCCTCATGGCACATTGCATTGATTGTGTATCTGGGTTGAGGATGATGTCAGTTGGACAGAAAGCCATGTTTCATATGATGTATGATAGAAACCTCCTGGAAAGACTCCATCTCATCACTCTAGCTCCTCCTTCCTGACATAAGACTACAGTGTGCACGGGAGCCTACAGTAGGAGTGCAGTTGTCGAGTGAGTGGTATGTTAGCTGGCTCTGAAACAAAGTCAGCACAGTTGGCTAGGAAATGCAGAGGTTCTGGAATTGGATGGTGGCCCCTTTGAGGAGGAAATACATGAGCTGTTTCAGCAGCAAAGAAGAAGGGTGTGGTCAGAGATTAATTTGGGAAAGGTCCTGGGTTTACTAATAAATGACACTACATTTCATAAGCATGGAATTTCTCCTGGTTACCTGATTTCACATAATAGACTAATGAATCAATTATTTCCATATAGGACCACTTAAAATTCATATTTTGTCATGATGTTGATGTTCTATTCCAAAGGTTTGGTTAGTGGACTAGCATCTGTCTTATCAATGTGATCCCTCTTCAACTTGTTTCAAGTGCACGGTATTTAAACACCTGGAAGTCTACTTTGTATTCTTTAATGGAATGCATGCAGACAGCCAAGCGGGAGACACAAGGTGGCAATTTGCACAATTAAACATTTACAAACTTAACCCCGGTAGGCTCCATGTGATGAAGTCTGGATGCATAAAGAAATAAATAGATGAGAAAAGTCAAAATGCAATCTAAATGACAAAAAACCACAGCATCTGTCTCTGCCAGCTGCAGGACAGATGTGCCTGATGTATGCCACATGTGCTCTGAGAGGGATTAGAAAAACCTTTGAGGACATGGGTTCCCTTGGGCCTCACTTGTTAATTAAAAATTGCAAGGGTCTTTCCTCCCTTTGAAAACACTCAGAAGATGAGTCTTGACTGGGGGATTTGAACTTCCCCATGTTCAGACATTCTGGTGCTCTGCTAAGACAGTGTTGAGAAGGGGAAAGCTGAAAGTACTTGTGCACAGAAACCATAGCATCCAGAGGGGCAAGAGACGATGTGCAATAGACTCATCCACCAAAACAAACTGAGAGTGAGTGGTACTCGCATGAGAGCAAAAGGACACATAGGATCCTATGTGCACTGACATGGGCACTGTGGAACCTCCTGAAAGGAGCCCAACTACAAAATCAATTCTTTTAGAAGAGGTACCTGACCGTGTGGCTGTGTTAAGGTTTTTGTTTATTGATATGTCTGTTCTCTTAATCCTAAAACCAGCATGGGGCTAATTCTCCAGCTGGGTGGCTTCTAATCCAGTGTTGCAAGCTGAAGCCTGGAGAGGTGAAGTTCTTTGGCCAAGGTCATCCAGCTAGTTAGCAGAAGATCTGGGGAAAAAAACAAAGGTCTCTTCCACCATGCTGCTTGCCACAATGGATTTTTTTAAAAAGGTCTGAAAAGCTCTTTGTAAATTCAAAGTGACTTAGGACACTTATTTAACCACAATTTGCTTGGTGTGACATTAAGGGGCGGGGCTCAGGTCAACCCAGCAGTATGAAGAGGAGTTCTAGAGAGCGCTGTGGTTGCGATACTCTTGTGGCAGTTGCGGATGGAGGATGGAGGGAGGGTGGAGCTAAGGGCCGGGATGTGGCATGTTGTGGGTGTGACCTGTGTTCAGGAGCGCTGGTGTGGAGAGGAAAGTAAGGTACATTTCTAAAGACCTCCATCTGCCTAAGGGAACATCTTATGTGAGAAGAGAAGCTGTTTACAAATTACCTGACCAAAAACACTGTTTGCTGCAATAGAAATCTGTTCTTTACCCTTTAATTTCTTTGACCTCTGTCACCCATGAGAAATGAGGAAAAGTAAAAGCCAGATTCCTAAGAACCTTCCTGAAAGAAATAGCTGCTGAGTGGGTGTCGGTGCTTACATATGCTGCTTTTAAAGAACATCTTGTTTGGTTCGTGTTTGTATGGAGACCACGCCCCATGAAAGCTGTCCCTTCAGAAGAAGGCGGGGTTGGTGTGCTCGATGACGCAGCGCTTGCAGTGGCGTTTGACAAACCGCAGGGCCTCCACAGAAACCTCGCAGTCTTGGACATTCAGCATCTGGAGGTCAAAGCAATTGGCGGCCACGATCTGCAGGCCCTGGCCGGTGATGCTCTCGCAGGACTTGAGGCTGAGGCGCTTGAGATTGAAGCAGTTCAGGGCCAGGCACTCCAGGCCCGTGTCGGAGACCAGTGGGCATTTGCCGATGTCCAGAGATTTGAGTTTCGTGCAGTTCTTGGCAAGGTACTCCACGCCATGGTCCGTGATGCCCTCGCAGCCCCTCGCGTTGAGGTAGCGCAACTTGCTGCAGTACTTGGCCACGTAACGGATGCCCACGTCGGTCACCCGGCCACAGTGGGCGATGCTGAGGTACCGCAGGCGGGACTCCAGCTTGGCGATCTCCCGCAGGCCGAAGTCACTGACGAAGCGGCAGTCGCTGACACTCAGCTCCTTGATGGACGTGCAGTAGATCACCAGGTAGCGGAGGCCCTCGTCGGTGAGGCGGACGCAGCGTCGCAGGTACAGGTGGGTCAGCTGCGTGCAGTGCGCTGCGATGGTGTGCAGGCCCTCGTCCTCCAGCACAAAGCAGTCCGTCATGTCCAGGTAGCGGATGGAAATCTGTTTGCCATGCAAGGGGGACAATTTAATGGAGGCCTCCCGAGTCAAGCTGATGCAGGTCACTTTGGAGCACCCTACACAAAGAGACAGAACACATGCTCAGAGCAACCTGGGGCAAGGCCATTACCTATTCCGAACTCTCCCCCAAGCTCAAGCCAGGGTGTTACCCTTCCTGTCTTGACCCCTACAGAGAAAATAAGGTGAGGAAGGGTTCCCTATGTTCATTCGATTATTTAACTATTTTGAATATTTGGGCTTATGGGGATTCATAGATTTTAGAATGCAAAAGACCAGGCCAATTCTGATGGATCAAAATTGACAAAGATCCATTACTGATCCATCACTAATTGCCTGAAACGGAGAAAATCCATTTCACCAGGAATGTTCGGGAAGGATGATCATGATCTGGAAAAGGTAGAGTGAGTGGGCTGGGGTTGTGGCTCAGTGGTAGAGTGCTTTTCTAGCATGCATGAGGCCCTAGGTTGGATCCCTGGCACACATAAAAATAAACAAATAAAATAAAGGTATTGTGTCCATCTACAACTAAAAATAAATAAATAGATAAATAAATAAATAAATAAACATTTTTTTTTTTTAAAAAGAAGTAAGAGTGTGTGTAAATATCTTACATTGGCCCTGGAAAGATCCAAGAGCTCAGTAAAGGACCTGCAATGGTCAGAATGCTCCTTGGTCCAAAGAAGAGAGACAGAGAGACAAAGCTGAACGTGATCTTGTATCACTAAATATTGTTTCTAAAGCCCTAAAATATGCGTTATAAATTTTATATATATGCATGTGTTCATTATAAATAGAATAATTATTACATATTTGTATATAATATATAAAAATTCATTGTGTATTTCAGTTCACTAAATATTACCTTATAAAATCTGCAAATTCATAGTATATAAATTTAATAAGTAATAAATACCAATAGTCAATACACATTATATAAGTAATTTGTACATATTTTATTCTACTACATAGACTGTATATATTTTTTCATTCCTCTCCACTTTCCAAATCCTTCCTGCAGTTCTAAAGCCAGGTGCTTCACTGCAGACACCTCTGAATCTTGGCTCTCAGTGCAACATCCAAGGTTTCTGAATGACTGCACGGCAGGGCTTTTGGGACTTTTCTCCCATCTCCTGGCAGGTTGCCCAGGAAACTCATAAATACAGGTGCTGGGAATAACAGGGTACAAATGTCATGTGCTACCAAGTCAAGAATCTCAGGAGGGAGTGAAGCACACAGTCCAACCCTGGGACACAGGGGTGCAACTCTGTTTTTTTTTTAATTTTTAAATTTGTTCTAATTAATTATACATGACTATAGAATGCAATTTGACATATTGTACACAAATGGAGCACAACTTCTCAATCCTCTGGCTGTACCTGGTGCAGAATCACTCCAGTAGTATGATCATACACGTATATAAGGTAATAATGTCTGTCTCATTCCTGACAGAATTTCAGGAGGTAGTGAAGCACACAGTCCAACCCTGGGATACAGAGGTGCACAGAGCCTCTTAGAGGCTGCCAGGCTGCTGTGCCATCGGACTCTGTGGCTTTGTGAGAGGTGGTTAGTCCCCTAGCAACTTTAACTTTGAACTCTGTTTGCTTGATGTCTATTTTATTGGGATGACTGTATTCAGCTCTGAATTGATTTATTGATCAATTTATTTATTGATCAACTTATTGATCTAAAGTGCTCTGTGTACTGTATTCAGTAATTTTTAATGTTAGTTTTATCCCTAATTCTTATATTTTTACTAAATTTGTATTGAAAAGAAAATAAATTGGTCCATGGATCAGTAGATAATATTTACAGACATGAAATTATTGTAATAATTTCTAGGGAGCAAACCCTAGAAATTTATCCAATTTAAGCTTCATTTTAAAAGGCTGAGGCATTTCAAACTCAGTGAGATTATGGGATCATACAATCAGATCAGGGGACGTTTGTTAGTTTAAATTTCTTTCTTTCTTTTTTCCTTTTGTATGAGTGTGTGTGTGTGTGTGTGTAAGTGTGAGTGTGTGTGTATGTATGTGAGTGTGTGAGTGTGAGTGTGTGTGTGTGTGTGTGTGTGGCTGGAGATTGAAGCCAGGGCCTTGAGCAAGCTAAGCACATGCTCTACCACAGAGCTACACCTCTACTAGGGTAAGTTTCTTGACTTTCAGGGCTTCAATTATAAGATGGGAGAGAAAAAAGACTAGGATGTATCACAAAATTGATGAATGACACAAGAGATTTATAGTTGATGGGTGAGCATGAAGTGAACATTCAGATACTCAGGAACTGGCAGTCTTGAAAGTGGTGAAACCTAAGGGGATCTTTGAAAGAGAAAAATAATTTGGATATTTTAGATATGGAGGTCCTGGTGGTAAAATAATATCAAGGCAAATTTGAGTAGCAAGAAAGCCTGGAGGCAAGTCCATGGAGGAGTGAAGAGTGTCCACAGAGAAGAACTCAGGGTGTCTGAAAGGGATATTACTGCATAGGGAATAGACAGCATGGGTTGAACAAACCTGTGGAGCTCCTTTAATTAATTCCAGATTTCATTCAGTTTTCACAAATTTGCTCTTCGTTAACATTTCCTCTTGCTATTGGGTTAACATCTCTACTTTCTCTGGGATGTAAGATAGCCAAGTCAGTGGAGACCAACTACTGACTTCTCAGGATGTTAATAACAATGACAGTACAGCAACTCCTGTGATTTCTGAGTGCTGCATGTTCTCAGCAGAGTGCACACATGAGACCTTTGTGTGATTAATGCATTGAACCTCCAAGCACCATTCTTCCTGATGAGGAAGCTTTAATTGCTGCAATATAGCATCCAGAATGCTTGCTTATAGCTTTAACCAATGCAAATTTCCAACCTTCTAGAGGTCAAGATGACTACTACCTTTTGAAGCCTTCAACACTCCTCTGTTCACTCCTCTGTTCACTCTGTGATATGATAAAACATTATAGCTGATTTTAATAATTTTCAGTGACTTTCAATGGTGGCATTTATTGCCTTGCTAGTTGCAGGACAGGCAATATCATGCCCTCTAGGGCATTAGAGCTCTTGACCAGCTTGAATGAAAGTCACCTTTAGCATCATTGAGAGTGTTGCTACTTTCTGAAGGTGGTTGTAAAACCAGGAGAACAAGGCACAGGGAAAACATACTGAGCAAAAAAACAAGGAGAACAAGACACAGTGAAGATGGCCTGGAACCTGCAAATTAGTCAGGTTGATGTAGCGAACAGATTTCAAGACTAGTAACTGTTACTCGATAGACAAAGCAGGATCACTCAGGACAGAAGTCCAGGGATTTCCCAAATAGCCAACATGGTTTTAGCATATCTGAATTTCAAAAAGGACCCAAAATAGAGTGTTCAACTACTTTTAGTCTGTGTGAAGGATACGTGGGAGATCTCTTTAACAAAGATGGGGATTCCAAAAATGAATCATTCTCTAATCTGAGAAAATAAAATGTTTATAAAATGCTCAATTAGAATGTTAAAGCACACCACTCTACTTATTTTTTTTCAACTAAAGAGAAAATACATCTAGAAAAAAACTCTAAGTTGTCCCAAATCACAAAGTTTTGAAACAAGTTTCTACCACATCATAATGCTTTCTCTTTTCCAGAATTCCTTGGAGGAAAAATGTATGAAAACCTCCTAATTTCCTGCTTCTTCATGCCGGTGGCTGCTCAGGACTAACCAAACACTCAGTTGCTATGGTTTTGTCCTGAAGCCAGCTGAAGTTGAAGCAGAGGAGCAGCATGCTGCTTTCCACCAAGGGAAGGAATCTGCAAAAAATAATGGCCTGTCATCTGAAATAGTTTCAGATGTCAGCTTTCAAAAGAGAGAGCAAGCTGAGAGTGGATTTACCTCATATTTGGTTGGAGGGCATCATTTACCTCAGATGCTTGTAAATCCCCAATTCTGTTTATTTGCCCTGCATGGTGGTTTTTCCTGCTTGACTCCCTCCCCAACCATCCCTGAGGTTGCAGCTCATGTTGTACATTTCTTTAACTCCTAATACATCTTACATGTTCCAGCCTCTTGCCTGTTCGTCTTTTAAGTGTGCAGTCCCTGAGATAAAGAGAGGCTGTTATTCAGGCTGGATTCCTGTGTGGTGCCAAAGTTTGACTCTAGGCTTTAATTCTTCAAACCTGAGAGAGAGTTTCAAGCAGAGTAACCATGCTGAGATCTCCTTCCATTCGGAAAAGGACTAAGGGTTTAATTCAATGGACCTGATCCTTGCACTATGTAGTTGAGAATTTTTATTAAAAAAAAAAAAAAGGTCTAAAATTAATCAGGAGGTGAGGAGAGTCAGTGAAATATAAATAATCACTTGGCCGTGAAGTATTTTCTCCAGTGTCTATGGAAGGGCAAAGCCATCGTGAGCATAGGCAATGACTGAGGGGTTCATTAGGTCTGCAGAAAGAAGGATTCAAGGTCATTTTTACCTCCTAGGCATAGATCTCAAGCTTTATGGACCAGCAAGTAGGCAAAAGGGTAGCTTCTAAAGGAGGCTGGAGATACTCAGTTCCCTTAATCTAAATTGGATATTTTGTTTCCATTAAGCTCTGAAGTGACTGTGATCATTATGGAGAGGAAGGTCACATTTAAGTCATACCAACAAGGTGAGTGACATTATTGGATGAAAGGAATACTTATGGCCCTCAGGGTCACAATTACCAGAAGACAGTTTGTTAAGGAGAGCTGGCCTCCCTACACCCATTGCCCATCTCTGGTAGCCAACAAGAAGGGGACCCTCAATTGGGTGGAAATGTCTCTACTAACTTTGGGATGGTGCATTGAGAAAGCCGGTGCTGGGAGGGCAGCTTCTGTTTACCTGACACGTCCAGGTGCTCCAGATTGGGGCAGAGGGACACCACGTCAAAAACGGCCTCATTGGAGATATTGTAACAGCCTGAGACTTCCAGTCGCCTCAGTTCGGGGCAGCACTGGGCAATGGTGTAAAGCCCTCGGTCTGTGAGCCGCCGGCAGCCACTGACAATTACTGTTTCCAGCATGAGACACACGTTGGGGGTGTCCTGGCACAGCCTGCGGGTCAGCACCTTGAGCGCACGGTCCACGTTGATGGTCTCGCCCATCAGGCGGATAGTCCTCCAGAGCCGCGGGTCCCACGCCAGGTTGTACCAGCGGCGACACACGCGTGCACAGCGACACAGCTGGTTGGTGGGCAGGAAGGAGAAGATGTGCACCATGCAGTGGTCCGGGAGCCGGTCTATGCTGGCCTGCTCTTTCTGGGGTCTGGAGGCGAGCCTGATGAGCGGGTGTGTGAGGCGGGTCGGGGGCGGGGAGTGGACCATGGCCACCGTTTCTCCGGTGACAGAGGACGAGGAGGTGGATGAGCCCCTTCCATTCTGAAATCCTGGTAAAGTCGGTGGACATATCAAGGCTGGGCTGGGCGTGCTCAGTGTGCGCATGCTCAGGTCGGAGTCTGGCAAAGGATAGAGAACAAAGGGTTAAAGGACGGTGGTCTTACAGCGAGCCCTGGGAAGGAAGGAGAAGCACCAGTTTCTCGGAGAAGGCTCACACAAGTGAGTGGTTGGACTCACTGAGATCCTTCACTCCTGACCATCCCCAGAGGCAGAAGCACATGCAAGCAGCACCCATCCCAGAAAGATGCGAATCCTCTGTGATCTACACCAGCAGTGAGCAAATTGCCATTTACACTCTGAGACGTGGCAGCCATAGGGCTGCCTCTGTGACAGTGACTCATGCCTGCCATTGTGGTGCCCAAACTGCCTTCGACAACATAGAAAGAACAGGCATTGCTGTTTCAGTAAAACTTGTTTTATAAAAGGAGACCAGCTAGACAGGCCCTGTTCAGACCAGGGGACAAATATCCCACCCTGCCTCCAATCCTTTGCTTGATCTCCCCTTTGTATTAATGGTAATCATCCAAAGGAAACAGCTTCAAAGTTTCGTTGTTTCTTTTCTGGGCAGAAAATTCATACATTAGGGACATAAACTGACTTTTCTAATTGTGTTTTGGTTAGTGGATGATTATGACCATTTACAAGTGAGGAGGGCAGACCAGGGAGTGGGGGTAGAGAACATCTGCTCTCTGCCTCACACACCCCAGGGGCATTTAGGACACGTTACTTTGATGAAAGTTCTGGAATAGCCAGCCCACTTCTTCTGTTAGGCCAAGCATTTCAAAGCGCATGTCCAGTCCTTGAATATCTGGGGAATCTTTGTTTCCTTTTTAGAAACAACCTTCTCTTTGCATTTGAATAAGTGAGCAATATTCTGTTCCTTGAAACCAGAAAGATCACTTGATGAGAACACCTGCAGTTTGTAAGTTTTAAAGGGATGAAGATGTCTTTAAACCCTCCATTGAAGAACATGCTTTTTTCACTCTCCCTCTTTCAATATATATGAGAATGAATTTAGTCTTTGTACAAATATGTTTATACATTATACATTCTATACAAATAGGTTTATTTAGGAAGAAATTTTTATTTCCTGAGTATACATTTTATTATTTTATATGAAAATATGTTAATATATTAAATATATTATGCGATTTATATCACACATACATACAAAAAAAGAATTTATTTCCAGCATGCAAATTTCTTCACTTATAGAATAAGTGGTTGGGCTAGACAATTTCTAAGTCATTTCCTATAGCTCTAAAGATTTAAGCAAAAAAATCTGTCCTTGTGTGTGCTACCACATTTCATTCCCTGGTAACTATGTTCTTGCCATCTTTTCAAAGAACTTCCAGCACTAACATGTTACACAAGAATTTTTGAGGCCTGGCCACCTCTGTTGAGCATCTATTTGTAGTTTTCTTGCAGCTTTTCTTGTTCTACTACAGCAGTTCTTTTCTTTTCATTTATTTCTTTGTAACCTATCACTGAAAATGACTTACACATGTTCACACTGCTCATGCAGCTCCTTTGAATTATTGCTCTGCACCCCATGTCTGCCTCTTGAAATGCAGATACTGTTTGTGACTGAGTGTAAATGGTACCTCGTCTACGAATATTTTCCTAGGGTCTTTGAGTAGGATCCATTCCCCTTAGAAATCACCATCCTTTGTTATTCAAGCATATATGAATTTATCTTTCCCTAATATGTTCATTGTACTATTTTTTCTTAAGGTTACGTCCCTATATTCCCATCTCCTTATCATGTGACTTTGAAGTTCCTCCAAATCAGAGTACATTTCTTCAGTCCAGCAATATTGAGCTTGGCTAGGTAACCCGTTTTGGAAATAATGGTAGAAGAAAGCCATTTCTGCACTTGGTTTGGTTCTTTTTTAAAAAATAGACACAATACCTTTATTTTATTTATTTATGTGGTGCTGAGGATCAAAGCCAGCACTTCACATGTGAGAGGCAAGCACTATACCACTGAGCTACAACCCCAGTCCTGGCCTTGTTTTTAATCTTTTATGCGAAGAACATGCCTGGCTAGTCCTGGCTATTAGGATAGGGACAGATCCATAGGGCACACAGAATTGCCCCTGACTTCCAGCTTAGAACCAAGTTGAAACCAATGCCCAAAAGAACCACAGACCTGAGCTTGAATAACTAACTCTTTTAAGGCACCGAGTGTGAGGGTGATTTTTTTCACAGCATTACTGTGGAAACAGATGATGGCAATGTCTTCTCTTAAACCAAAAGCTCTTCTGAGCCAGTGATGAAGTCCTTCTCTTTTTTGTGTCCTGGCATAGCTTATAGTAGGTGCATAACCAATATTCCAAATTGAATGAGATGAATGAGAGTATTTCTATGTTTTTAAAACACAATTCTAGGGCTGGAGATGTAGCTCAGTGCTAGGGAACTTGCCTAGCATGTGTGAGTCCCTGGATTCCATCCTCAGCACTTTAAAAAAAAAAAAAAAAAAAAAAAAAAAAAACCCTCTAGCTTGGCATGTATTTTTCTGTCCCAAGTGGTATACATGTTGTTTTAAATCGTTGATAAGAAATAAATCTCTCTCTCCATTATTAGGGACAATGAATAGTAAATCTTTAGGAAAACCTTAAACATAAACCAATCATGGATTTCAAAATTCCACCCAAACTGCTGATAGACACCAGCAACATGATGGATACTCAGAGAATTGCCTCTGTCTGAAGCTTGTGCTTTTCTTAGGCAGGTGAACAACTCATCTTGGGTCGGCAGGGGAAGCAATCTTAGACTCTCAGCCCTGACATTTTAGCAGCTGTGAGGGCTCTGAAATCTCTGCTGCCTGCCTAGGTTCCATTCATCTTGAGGGAGAAGACACTTAACAGTGCCCTGTGGAGACCTGCACAGAGCTGGGTCTATGGAATGAAGTATACTAACCCCAAATGGTGGGGGACAGGTTGCCGTGGGAGGTGGATATCTACAACCTGAGTCCTCACAGGATTCACTTTCCTTCACTCTTTCATGCTGCACTGAGGGGGACAATGCAAATGCATCCAGAATGCTTAGGACAGAGGACAGCTGTGCCTTTAGTAATGATTTTATTTTTTTAAATTTTTATTATTATTTTTTTAAAAATTGCTAATACCCATACCGGAGCATTAAAGGAATCCACATCCAGAAAACCAAGGCAGCCTCCACATCTTGGAGGTGCACTCTGCCCTGGAGGGATTCCCTTAGACCCTGCTAGCTCTCCTTGCTCTTCCTCCAGAGTTTAGCAGCAGGTTCCTCAGCAGGAATTCCAGACTGCTCTTCACTGCTCAGGGTAGGGAGCCTGGAAGGTTTCTGCAGGGGAAACTGGATTTCTCTTTTATCAGACACACACCAGGATTCGCTGGTTCCTTCATGCTTATTCAATAACAGGTCAAGAACACCCTGATATCTTTGAGAGGATACCATTTATCAAAATTCAATAAATAGCGCAAAGTAATTAAAAAGTAATCAAGTGATGAACATCAAATAGAGATACGCTGTCACAAAATGTCTTTCCTTGATGTTCTCCCTATGTGTATAAGATGAATTTACAAAATTTTAAAAATGCACGTGTATACGCATGTATATGTACATGCATTTAATTTTAGAAACATATTTTATTAGAAATAAAATATGCATGGCTCATCACACAATGCATCAAGGTGCAACTAGATGTGATTTATAAAAACAGAAGAACTTCCAAGAATACCAGAATATGTCTTGTACCAGGAAAATAGAGCACATCTTCAAATTCAAACAGTGACCCTCTTCACCTCCCGCGTAGTACATTTCCTTTGTGCCAGAGAATGCAGCAAGACTAATCTACTCTGTACATAGGTCTTCCTCCCCCATCCCTTTCAGAGAACTGGAAGCTAAATGGTTATTGGCAATTGCCACTGATTTTTCTGAGAGGCTAAAAGCAAGAACCCCGATACTCAGACACCCAGATACATGATCAGAGAGGAGAAGGTCAAAGACAAGCACTAAGAGGAAGCAGAAGAAAGCTGCAGCTGTTCTTCTGACCTTATGATACTGTGGTACAAGCAAGCAGAAAGGAAACTGGCTGTACTTGAACTTGGGGTATTTTGAAGGTATGTATATATTTTTATATCTGGATATGTATTCCAAGTGAATTTCTGATACCTTAGAGCCAGATCACTCTGTTTATTTTAGCAGGAAGGTGATATGTATTGGGCTAAAATAAGTTTAATAATGACTCTGAGACGATATTATTGCTCAATTTAACACACTGTACACTTTTGTACACATGTATGTAAAAGTTAGACATTATACTATTTTTTTTTACCTTAGACAAAATGGTGAGATGAACGAATGCTTTATGGAAGAATTCCACACCACCAGGCATTGTTTTGAAGAGGAAAAATGAGATTTGCAAAAAAGTGCCAAATAAAATATACATGTCCAAAAGCTTTTATCAAGAATCAAACTAATTGCTACCTACCTCAAGTGTCCTTAAATTCCAGTATACACAAAGCCTCCTCCTGATCATAATATTTGAAGAAAGGATGTCACCTTCAATACTTTTAGAGGTGGCTTTCTAAAGGGCAGGCAGCAGTGCAGTGGCTTTCTAAAATCCAATAAAACCACTGTTGTGCCAGCAGACAGTCATTGAGCAAACTTTTCCTCCAACAACATAAATTGGTAATGGAATATGTTTGCAGGTAGATTCAGTGAATCTAAATAATGCACCACATAAAGGCATTTTGGTCAATGATGGACCAAAGACATGGTGTGGTTCCATAAATTTCTATTGCCCAGTGACATTGGTGTAAATATGCACTGTGATGTTCTAAAAACAATGATGAGTCTAATGATGCAGTTCCCAGCAGGAAGCCCTGTAGGTAAGGGGTGCAGACTGAGTAGTTGGATGGATGGATGAACTGAGGGATAGACAGAGGTATCTATCATCTATAAGGGAAAAAATTATAAAATCTGCAGAAAGCACACTTTCAGTTGGTATCAAATATGAAATTTGGAAATGATGCTGTCAATTACAAATATGAAAGACCCAGGAAAGATAAAGATGAACACAGTGCAAAAGTCATGAAAGTGAAATAGAGAACTATAAAGGAGAAATAACTACACACTTTTGCAATAGAAGTATTTTGTGGCTTGTGTCTCCTAATGACATTGGACAACTGGATATATCCAAAGAAAGAAAAAGAACAAAAAACACACTGATGTCTGCAGAAAGATATATAGAATAGATTGCAAGGAACATTTTGGATAGGGAAGGAAAAGACAGAAGAAGGGTTAGATGTTTGGTACTAAAATTCAGTAAATTGTGCTGCTGCAGATTCTTGGATTACACAGGGAGTTCATCCATTCATTGTGTTTAACACATTGTTATCCTGCCTAGTTGAGGTCTAGGAAGGGAATTATTACATTTGACTAGATTATAAAGCAAATATTCCTAGCCTGTCTCCTTTCTGTATCACAGTTCTAAGAAATACTTCCATGCCAAAGACTCTGACATGTGCAATTTCTTGTAATCCTTTGAGGATGGAGAAAAATGACTGCATTTGAGAAGGCCCCCAAATCTCACACAAGCCAGCACAGTAAAGGATAGGATAGTTTGTCTATGTCTAGGGGGAAAAAGTCACTTTTCCTAAGTTCAAGATGAAGGCAATGAATATAGAATCTCCCAGTGGTGGAAAACTTTTAAATTAAACAAAATTTTTGGTAAGCTTTTGGATTTTCTCAAAATGAATATAATATTTGTTGGACACAATAGTGATCCTTAAGTCAAATAAATATAATTTCTCTTTTAAAAACATTGGTACATTCATCTGTTGACTAAACCTAATAAAAGTGAATTCTTTAAAATTGTAGAATTTCTGGCTCCATTAACAACGTTGAGTATCTTAAAGCATATAATTTGTGTGGGAAAATCGTTATGTATTCTTTAGTTACTATGTAAAGAATATTAAAAAAGAATAGCTGTCTTTTTTTGGGAGAGAGTCCTCATAACATTTCTTTCTCATGGTTTCAAAAGTCCTGGCAATTTTACATCTTTAGTAATTATAGTACAGTATCAAAAATATTCCAGGCATCTCTAACACACATGCTTATTAGCTACATTTTTTTCTAACTAGCAAGCTGCCTGTTTTGTACAAGTTTTTATTTTCAAACCACTGCTGTTTACACTCAAGGAAGTCTATTTACATTACCCTGGGCTTTCAAAGTCAAAATTTACAAAGCTATCCTGCATTTCCCCGCCTCCATGACCAAAACTTTTCTGCAAGATGCTTTCCATTATAAGTTGTCTTTCTCCTAAAGAACTATTGCCATAAAAAGCAAGGTTCCTTTTCTTAGCTTAAGCTCAAGCTTAAAAAAATACATCTATAAAACCTAGCTAGTGAGAAAATAATACGCTGAGCGATCTCTTATCTTCTTGTTTTATTTCAAAATATTTTCTTTTAATGTGGTTCAGATCACATGCACAACCTGTAACTCACTTAGGGCACTCATTGCTCTGGTAGAGATTGATGTAGAAAAGGTTAACCTTGCATTTCACTAGGAAGGAGTTGCCTTTAGGCCTGAGACGTTCTTGCATGACTTATCATACAGAGGTTGTACCTGCAAGACCAGATGAGGCTAAGGTACCTGACCAAGGATAGGACACTTGCTCTGCCAGTCACTGGACTAGCTCCATATGGGTAGCACTGTGGGGCCTCGCCTGAGATCTTGATGAGGATGGTGGGACTTCTCTGACACTGGGCTGTTCTATGTGATGTAATGTCCAGCTCTTCATTTACATCTGAATACCATTCTCCCCTCCCCCCCCCTCCCCCCCACCACCCTGCGTCCAACTCTTGAACTTAGCAAGGGTTCTGTTTTGCCTTAAGCTCTTCTAGAAGGGAATATTCATACTGATAAGGAAGTTTTAAGCCACATTGCTCCAAATCTATGAATAAAATCAATGAAATATATAGATAGGATGGCTGCTTTGGATTTTACCTGCAATGTGAGTATCTAGGAAAGATCTTTAAGGAAATTTATGCCTGAAGAGAGATCAGGTGACCTCAGGAACTAACAAAATCCTAGATCATAATTACCAGATTCCTCTGGTTTTCCTTTGTGCTGAAATGATGACTTTTTAGGACTCTCCTTTTTCCTATTTGTAAAAGGGGAAAAGAAGGTGACCTTATACTATTTACTCCTTAGGGAAAGGATGATGTGTCAAGAGCCGTCTGTGGGCTGTGTGTGGGCTATGTTGCTCATAATAGCCTAGTGAGGGGATAAGTCTGGCATTGGGAACTTCCTGTGGCACTCCCCACAGGGACCGACCACCTGATGCAGGTAAACTACCCCTCCCCCCAAGCTCTGCCAAAGATCCCACACAGCACCTGAGATGGGTGTGACCTGAGAAGATGTCAATCAACCTGCTGACTACTAAGCACAAAGCAAGACTCCACCCTCAAAACCTTATCCTTGCCTTTGATGTACCCCCTTAAATAAATCACTGGAGGCATCTTTTTTCTGTCTAGTTCCAGCTCCCATGTGGACTAGATCTATCAGAGGCTTCGCTATTGTAAATATATTTCTAGCTATATGTCTTTTGAGACTTTAAGTTTGAGACTTTAAGTTTTAGGGTGGCTGACATCCTCCTGGGCAGGAATGTGATACTGGCCATTGCCCCTGTTAGTGATGCTTCATCCCTGAGATAGTACTACCACTATTAGAAGCCTCCTTTTTCATAAAGCAAGAGGATAATGTCCTGTGGTTGAGCATGCTTTTAGACTCTCTTAAAATATTTCCTAGCCTTCCCTTTCCTTAATAAAATGAAAACAAGCCTCAGGTTCAAAGTCCTTGTCAGACAGCAGTATTTAGCTAAGATTTAATTTTTTATTGTTTCTTTCTTTTTTTGTGTGTGTGTTCATTACAATTTATTTTTGTTTTAAAATATTCACAACTAGTGATACTGATTTTCCAAGTAATAAAATGCTATAATGCTTGATTTTTAAAATAATAAATTAAGTGAATTTTAATAATGGTCCTGGTGGTGGTGAGTAGGTATGGCAGCAATTATAAAAGCAGAATTAGAATGTATTAAATTTAGAGAACATTGTTGAGGTAGAAAGAGAGCTGAAGAGGGAGAAACTTGGGGTCCTCTCTACTTTGCACTATGTGAAACTTGCTTCATCTCAGGCAAGTCATTGAAACCTCATGAGCTATAAATTTCTTTTTTTTTTTTTTTTTGTTAACTGGGAATAAATCCACCCACTTCACAGAGTAGTTGGGCAAAGTCTTTGAAAAGTGATACTATCATTAGGATAGGCATTTAAAAAATTATACAACCTCTACTGAGGACTTCATGGGAAAGAATTTCTGAGACCTCCTGCAATGGGCTATGTTTTTAGGGCATATTATTCTGTGTTCCTTGGAATAGCCACTTCTTAGTATTGCCTCCATAAGCCTTTGAAATGTCTTTCATGTCTCGGGGTGGAGGAAAAATAAAAATTAAATCCCCGATTAGAGCACAATGTACGTACTTTTAGTTAGCAAAACATGGTCATTGCATTTATCGGTAAAAGAATATTGAAATCGTGCAAATCTTTTCTCCTAGTGTGTTTAACAAAATTTGTTTTTCTGTGACATGGTGGATTGCTTTCTTCTTGAAATTTCTGCTGTGGCTTTTGTGACATCATTCTTCCTTCTACTTCTCCTTTCCCCTTAGCAGCCATCTGCTTTTCCTCTTCTGTGATGGGCCACTTAAATATTGGTGTTCCCAAATAATTTCTTCCTCCTTCTGCCTCCTACTATCTGGTTCTCTCTGGGTGGGCTTAAGCACTCATGTGGCCTCAGCAGCTGCCTATATGCTAATGATTCCTGAAACTCAGTGTCCAGTCCATCAATGCTCTCTCCATTTGTGGGTCTCCCAAACATTAAACATACAAGTCCAAGGACCTACTTGATCAGTGCTAATAATTAGTGTATTAGTCATCTCTTCATCACTATGACCAAAATACCTTACAAGAGAACTTAGGAGAAATTTTTATTTTGGGTTCATGATTTCTGAGGTTTAATCCATGAGTGACCAACTCCATTGCTTTGGGCCTGAGATGAGACAGAACATCATGGTGGAAGGGTGTGGTGGAAAAGATGCGCAGCTCACAGCAGGCAGGGAAGAGGAGGAAAGGAGAGGGAGGGAGAGACAGGGATAGGGGACAGGGAGAAATACGGGATTCAGGGCCAAATAGAATCTCCATGGGTACACCCAAAGTGTTCTACCTACTTCCTTCAGCCATGCCCAACCTGCCTACAATGATTTCCCAGTAGTTCATCTGAATTATTAATCCACTGAATGGATTAATCTGCTGATCAGGTTATAGCTCTCATAATCTAACCATCTCATCTCTGAACATTCCTGCACATAACATGAGCTTTTGTGGGGAACACCTCATATCTAAACCATAACCAGTAGCAATTAGACACATGAGGCTTTTGAAAATTAAATTTGTTGCATTTGACTGAAAATTCAGCTTTCAGGCACACCAGCCACATTTCATGAGTTCAGAAGCCATATGTGACCAGTGGCTACTTTACATGGTCCAGATGTGGAGCAATTCCATTCCTTCAGAGATTTGGAGCAGTGCTGTATTAGTCTTCTCCCTGTACCTGCTGTGTCTCCAGTGCCACGTATACAAGGGTGAACTCATCAATGTCCTTTGCAAAACTTTTCCCCTTTAAATTCTGCCTTGTAGGTAATTATATCCCTCCTCACACATTTCCCCAGCTAACACCCTGGGAATCCTCTTGAATTCTCTCTGAACCTCACCCCCTGCATCTCATCAGCTGCCAAGCCCTTTACCTTGGCTAGGTGGGTCTCACTCTGATTCCCTTTCTCTCCACTGCCCCCACCTCAGTGCAGGTTCTCTTCCTCTCTTCTTTCCTTTCCACCACTCCTTTAGTGATGTTTCTGACTCTAGTCTTCCTTCCAACCCTCCACCAGTCTAACAGCACCTTTGCTCTGCTTTTACAGTTGACTTTCTAAAATAAGGGCCAGTTTCCCCAGCACCAAAACATCGAATGCCTCCTTTCTTCTGTTATGGGTTGAATTGTGTTCCCTGAAAAAAATGTGTTGAAGTCTTAACTCCCAGAATCTGTGAATGGGACCTAACTTGAAAATACTTGGAAATAGGGACTTTGTAGAGGTGAGGGGGTTAACATGGGATACTCAATTAGGGTGGGCTCTCATTCATTACAACTGGAGTTCTTCTCAGGGGAGAGACATAGAAAGACAGACACGGGGGAAATGGTATAATATGTATAAAGATGGAAGCTGAGATTAGAATTAGGTCGTGACAAGCCATGGAACTCCAGAGGCCACCAGAAGCAGGGAAGGATGTTGATTTAGGACTTCTAGCCTCCAGAAACATAAGACAATACATTTTCTAGTTGTAAGCCTTCTGCTTTCTGGCATTTTGTTACATTAGCCTAAGGAAGCCATTATTATTTCCACATGTTTTTTGAATGATTACTTTGTGCCAGGTATCATGTTAGGCACAACCCAGGGAATGAAGTCTAATTTTTTAGAGTGGGTTTGGGATCCTTCCAAAAAACTCTTGTCTCCAAACACACTCATCGTCTCTAAGCTCAAAGACCTGTTGCCCCAGATTAAGTGGTGAACTCTCAGCCATCATTCAAGTCCATGGTAGGACCTCAGTTTCTCTGGCAAGCCAACCCAGCAGGCTGACTGATTTAGCTAACTTTAGAGTTTCCATGGGACTCAAACATAACTGCATCCTAACTCTATTCACATAGTGCCTCCCCTCTCAGTTGTCCACGAGCATCTTGAAGCCTGGAGCTGACTTCTTCATCTCTGAGTGGGTCCAGGGTCTTACCTTACCCCCCCAGAAGCTATACAAAAATCACCAAAGTGAAGACCACTTTGCTTGGTCTTACAACAAATTCCTTGCAGTTTTCTTTTGGTTGCAGTTGGAAATATTTATTGGAACTTCTAGGAGGAACCAGATGTTTTGGATTCAAGAAGAAGTTAGAACATCTCTGTGATTTATCAACATTACATATGCAAGCTCTTTGTCTTTGCCCCTCCATTTAATTTAGGCTGAGGTAGTGTACACTCTTGGATTAATATTAGTCTGCTCAGATGATATTGCAAAAGACACATGCACACACAAAAACAATCTCAAATAGCACATCTCACACAAAGGGAGTCAGAGCCAAATGCTTCATCCTGACAGCTGCTATTGTAGATCACCCACTCTCCACTCACTACTCATAACAATGGTACCTGAAAACTCACAATAAATAAGAGGGAATAACACTTTTATCGTGGCCCAGAATTTTAAGACCCATTCCACTGAAGTTTAGTTACCTACAATAGGAACTTTTTTTTTTTTCTCTCCCAAACTGATTCACACATCAACAGTAATCACCAGAACTGGCTTTTTCTTGACAGTGTGGGAGAGACAGTATTTACCTATTCCCTTCCTCCGGAGAGCTGGTAGATAGCTTTGCAAAGTTTGGGAAATGAGCCAGCTCTTGTCTTGGTAGGAGAGGAAACACATAGAACTTCATGAAAAAGCTTGAAATCCATAATTTTCAACCTTCAAGTTGCACTATATAAGGCAGCCTTAATTGTTTTGTATCTTCAATTGTCAGATAATGCTTTTAGTCTCTTTTCTCTATGAATAGTTACAGAATCCCAATGTTTGCATCTTTTAAAGTGCAGTAGATGGTACAGTATTGAATTTAGATTCTAGTAAAGAGATACTTATAAATTTTCAGTTCACAGCAGAAAACAAGCTCCACAGGGAGCAAGAGTCTAGCTTACAAATTCAACTTTCAAGTGAGAAGAAAGAGAAATCTCCACTAAACTTATGACCATGCAAAAGATCAATAATTAATTAGAATGTTTCCAAAGCAAAGCAAATCCCTGAATTTCCAATCATTTGTACATATGCTTCACTATTATTGAAATTCTTTACCACAATTTTTAATGCAAATTTTGTGTAAAGCATATATCATATACAAGACACTGTTCTAAGAGCTATACAAATGTAAACTCAAAAATTCAGTGTTCTTATTTGTATTTCTAAATCTTTGTGAAAATTAAAGATTCAATAACAGAGAAGCATTTTATTCTTTGATAATATTCTATATTATCAAACAGAGAACTAAAGAAGTAAAGAAACTTAGTACATTACGTTTCTCTGTCTGGTGGGTTTTGGATACATCTTGCTGAGGGAGTTCCCTGGGTCTACTATAGTCAGGTTTACAACCTCTCATTTTTATTTTTACAAACTGGCAATTAGAAATGCTGAAATTGATTCTTGGCTTTCATAACTATACGAATTTCCCTTTTTACGTTTTTAAGGTATTTTTGAAATTTGTACATCTTTATGGGGTACATTATGGTAATTCAATACACGTACACAATGTGTAATAATCAAATCAAGGTAGTAAGCATTTCCATCCTTTCAATCATTAATCATTTTTATGTGTTGAGAATGCTGAACTCTAGTTTTTCCGTCATTTTGGAATGCATCATAGGTTGTTTGGCCCAATAGTTACCCTTATGGGCTAAAGAGGAGCCAGGAGTGACGCCTCCACTCTGTGTTTTCTGCCTCTTCTTGAGCTTCTCTCTGTCCCTGCTCCCCTTCCCAGTCTCTGGTGAGCATTATTCCATCAGACTTCTACAAGATTAACTTCTTGGAGAAACCTCAACTTGAGAAACTGCAGAGCCATCTTCCAGGGCAGGGATTTCCCAAGGAATGAATCCAGTACTAACTAATAGGAAGACTGGCTTTGTGATAGGCTCCAGGTTTTGGGATGAGACTTTATGGCTGCCTGACATGAGCCCAATTCCTGACTCAACATCTTGGTTTTCCAGACCGAAGTTATGCTTTTAGTTAGGAAGCTCTCATTTCAAATTAATAATAATCTTTTGGAAATTCAGCTGCAGAGTAGAACTCAAGCAAACTGAAATACTTCTGGGAAATCCTTCTGTAGCGAAATTGATCTCTGTGGAATGGAGCCCTTGCATAAACTTTCCAAAGCACTCCCATCCCACAGTCTAAGACTCTTGGGTCATGCTTCCCTGTACGTATACCACCACCATCTACCTCCATAAGAATGGGACTGCAACTAGAATAAGATAGAGTCCATCTTGTTTAATTATATCAAAATGTATTCTGCTGTCATGTATAACTAAAAAGAACCAATAAATTTTTTAAAAAGATGTCTAGAAGATCTTATTCATTTGATGTTTTAACAGCATTTGGATCATGCTTGGAAAATAAATGAAAATGTAAGCTCCTAATTATGCAATATGATATTAACCAGTATTTAAATTTTTCCAGTTAATCACAGAACTATTAAAAAAAATGCTTGGGGTGAAGGATTGGAAACAGAAGGAGAGGAGATAGACATTTGGTATGTTGGAGATGATCTCTATTTAAGATCACTTTTCTGAACAATCTTTGCTTCTAGTTTCCTTTTAAGCAAATTAAAGACATAGACATAAAATAAACATATTGGTGAATTCTGGTTCATTTGCACAGTTATTTCACATACTAGGATGCTTCTTTTCTGTTTATAGTTCTAGTTCTCTATAAGAGAACTCAAGCAACTCTTTCTTTCTTTTGTTCTTTTTTTTTTTTTTTTTCATAGCAGGGACTGAACCCAGGGGTGCTTAACCACTGACCCACATCTCCAGCTCTTTTTACTTTTTATTTTGATATAGAATCTCGCTAAGTTGCTGAGGCTGGCCTCAAACTTGTGATCCTCCTGCTTAAGCCTCCTGAGTTGGTACAGGCATGTGCCACCATGCCCAGCCAGATACTTTGTTTTTAGCAGTGAATAGATTCCTGATCTGGACCTGATTGTTTGCAGGCTGATCTCTAAGGAATAGGTTATCCCTTTTAGCTAATAAGAAGAACAAGTCTTTTAAAATGATTCAAAATGGAAAAAGAAGATGAAATGGAATCTTAATCTCAGATTATAAAGAAAAATTTCCTTTTTTAAAATTAATGTTAGCTCATTTTGAAGAGGAAAAAACACGGTTTACTAGGTAAAAGATTGCTTCATGTTGCCTCATGTATCAGGACAATAAAAAGATGATTAAAATAGCCCCTTGAAAGATGGTAAATGTGGCTATTTTGGTCATGTCAAAAGTCTTGTGAAATAATTCAGCTGAATACCCAGTGATTGAGTATTGTGATTCTTAAGTATTGTAGAGGAGAGTGCAAGCCACAATGAATGGCCACATATTTGTATTTTAACATTCTTCTTTGGCCACTAATGTTAACTAAAGAGCACATATTATTTTATTGTTTTCATTGTTAAAAATTAACTTGGACAAATACAAAGAACTACAAAATATAGATTTTGTGTTTTTGAGGAATATTTAGGAACACCTTAATCATGATTCATGTGCAAGATAACAAACATGCAGCATGCAGCTATTTTTTTTTGTCTTACGCTCCTAGAAATAATTTAACCTTCGAACAAAATTGTCTTTTTTCAGTGGAAATGGTTTTGCCTTTTATGATTTGAATTGCATAAAGACCAAGGTAAAATTGGAAACAAACCATCACAACCATGATCCATGTAGTACTTGATCACACCAAGAATCTCTATTTTTTCCTAAAAATCCACCAAGGAGTTAAATTACCAAATTTAGAGTTTTTGAATTGGTATCTAATCAAAATAGAGAAAAAGAAACATTGAGTATTCATGGAAGGGTTATGTGATTTATATGCTTTCACTGTGAATATGTGTTTAAAATGTCAGAAAAGGGTCTGCTGTAGTTTATACTTGATTAACAGATAAACTTTTAAGAACAAATCTGACTCAAATTTTGGAAATATATCAAAACACAGGATCAATTTTAATTAGAATCATCAAAAATAATGCTTGAAGTAGTCCTATGACTTTACTAATAAAATTAAAACACAAATGCAATAGAAAATGTATCTGTGCACACATTGCCATAGTAAGCTGATTTCAAAATTTTGACAGCAGCACAATTCACAACATCCAAGTTATGGAGGCAGTCCAGGTGCCCATCACAGACAAATGGATAAAGAAAATGTGGTATCTGTACATACAGGAGTTTTGCTCTGCCATAAATAAGAACAAAATTATGTAGCATGCAGGAAAATGTATCGAGCTGGAGAGTATCATGTTAACCGAAATAAAGCAGACTGAGAAAGTCAAGAGTCATGTGTTTTCTTTTAGAGACGAAAAAAAAAAAAAAAAAAATGAAAAGAGAGCTCATGGAAAAAGAAGGGAGATCAGTAGAGTAGAGGACAGAGATTAGGGGGAGAGAGGAAGAGAGGAAATTGGGAGGTGCTGGGGAATGAAATAGACCCAATTTAAAAAAAAAACAAAACATTTTTTTCCACAAAAGAAAACTGTACCTATGAAGATTTAGATAAACTAACATGTTTTACCTTGAAATGTAACACTGTGGGGTACCATACTTCACAATGCTAATCTTGAACTTAGATCCCCAAAATAGCCCCTGATTAGTTCTTTTTCCATTGGGGGTCAAAGTGTATTCTTCGAAAATGACATAAAAAGAAAGGCATTATCTACTAGTTATGTTCCTTCTTCTACCTCTATGATGGGCTTTGGATGAATAAATGTCACTCATTCCACTAACCTGTTTTTAAACATTTGAGTTTGATAAAAAGCAGGAAGGAGCACGTAGGCAAGTGCTGAGTCATAAAAATTTCCACTCTTCTTTATAGGAGATTAAAAAAAAAAAAAGATCTCCATTCAAACTATCTCTGCCTTTCAGAATTAACTAAAATCATACAACAAAATGAAAACAGTGGATAAAACTGTGGGTTCCCCTACCTCTCCCTCTTTGTGAATGAAGGAAGGAGGAATTGTTTGTCAGAAAGACTGTTTTCAGGTGTGTATTGAGGCCAGAGACCACAGGGAGATAAAGCCACATCAACCAAGAAAGTGCTGGTCCCCCAGGGGGAATTGTGTCAGAATGTGGGGAGAAGATGGGAGCCTGAATCAGATTTCAGGGAACTTATCCTCAGCCCTTTCCCAGTCCCTGCATTAGAATGGACTTTGGACAGGCACAATTTGTCAGAACCTCCCCCTGAACAGGTACAGTAAGACATTTTAAGAAACATTTCCTTTTCTGCAGAAGTCCCTTTCTCCACTCTCCTATTCCTGCAATATCATGCACAGAGTTTTGGTAAGACCTCTACTCCTCACTGTAGCGGCATGGCTTGCTTGGCCCTCCCTGCTTGCAGCAGATTTTGTACAGGTGGCTCCCAAAGTCATCAGAGTGGTGACAGCTGTGCCTTTCAATCCCAACACGTTTTTAAAGAGCTCCCAGGCTCAGCAAGTGGTAAGTGAGCACTCTTCATCCCACAGGCTGGCCCTCCTCAGGTAACCCAGACCTGCTCTCAGAGCCTCCATCATCAACAACATTGAAGCTCTATAAGGAGGCTGCACCTTGCTTCCTGGAGGCCAGAGGAGAAGTGCATGTGTCCATTCCCAGGGGTGGACAGTGGCATCATAGTCTTGGGCTCTGGAGGACAGTTCCACCACTGTTCTCTCTTTAGAGGTCTCAGTGGAAGAACTGTACAGTCACCTCAAGATCTGTGCAGAGCCAACCTGAAACCTATATAGGGGCCTAAAAAAGAAACTATCAAATTCTTTCCTAATGAGTAAGCCCTCAAGTCAAATGTGAACAAATATGCCATTCAATGTGCCGTTTGGGATTGTAAGAGTAGATGGAAATATGTCTCATGGAAAGTGAGGTTGTATCAACTACAAGAGATCTGGATACTTGTGTTTTTAATTAAAGCATCTCAGCGCATTTGTCTTTGGGCAACATAAAAGCAGGGAATGGCAAAAATGTGCTGGTCAGAACATTAGGCCATTTAGATAATAATAACTGTGTAGACACAGATGCAATTTGGGGAACTTTGTGCTGTGAAGCCATTAAGAACCCTTGGATATCTCATGTTGGGGCATCTGTGCCTTCTAAGGAAAACAAACTGATAACTCCACATCTTTGAACATCCTGTTCCATCCCAAATATTAAACATATGCTGTGAGGAGGAAAAGAGAACAACCATGTGGACACAAGACAACAAATATAAAACTGTCACTATGCACTCTGAAGGCACAGAGAGAGCAAGGAGCACGGAGATGAGAGGCAGTCATGTGGGGCCTTCCACCTGGAAGAATGGATGGGGAATGGCACCCTGGTTTTCTGGAGTAGAACCTTGCACTTTTCTGTCCATATGATCATCCTATCACTGTTCAAAGTCTGAACAAAGCTAGTTGATTCTTGAAGGATTCAGTTAAATTCCATAGGTACATGCATTCTGAAATGGGGTTTGAATGAATAATCACATGACAATCACATTCAGATTAAAACCCATCAAGAATGAAATCCAATTATTTACATGGATATATGTGTTCTTAGTGCATTGTGGTCTGATTCAAAAATCCTTTTGAGATAGGAGAAATCTCCATGCGGCAGTTCTTCTCAAAAGGGTAATATTTTGTATGACATTTAGTGATATTATCTTAACTTTGGCTTTTCACATTCTTGTTGTTCTAATGTCCTATGGTTCACTGAGAAAAAAAATCTTGTGGGGGAATAAATTACACTTTATTAATTTAAAACAAAAACTAACAAAGGAGGACAAATTTGGTTCTTTAAGCATTCATCATTTAGTTTGATACGCTAAATGTTCACATCCCTGAAAAGTTCATATGTTGAACCAAATCCCCAAGGTGATGGTATTTGGAGTTGGGTCTTTGGGAGGTCTTAAGAATAGAGCCCTCATGAATGGAATTAGTGTCCTAATAAAGAGATTCCAGAAAACTCTTTTGCCTTTCACCACATGAGGACACAGTAAGAAGACAGATAACCATGAACCAGAAAGATGGACGACACAGCTTTTAAAAATGGGAGGAGCCACTGAAGAATCTCTTTCTAGAGTGACCACTATGGAACCTATTTCGGACTGTTAATTTTTTTACATCTGTTCTGGAAAGTAAGTAGGTTTCTTTTTAATACTTAGAAAGAATTGAGGTTTAAATAAGAGTTCACAGTGCTCTACACTTAAAGTGTCTTAATTTTAATTAAATCCTTTTTGAAAGGTATTCATCTAATTTGTTTTCAGATTGTGAAGTAAAACAGTTCTAAGAAAACCGCAGGTCTATAACGTGGGTCATTGTGTGCCCACACTTATAATCAATACTACCTCATAGTGTTCAGTTTTACAGGCTTATTTATTATTTTGTAGGGAATATGTGTCAAGTATTCCAGTGTCACTCATACGATTCTTGAGTTTATTCAGTTGATTTGTTTTTATATGTTGCTTCTAACTTAGAAGGTTGAAGAAAATGTCCCTCTCCAAAGGACGTAATTCTCTTGACAATGCCATTCTCTCTCTCACCATGGCTGGCTTGGTAGTTAGCAACAAGAGAGTAGATTTTTCTTTTTTCTTTGCAGGTCTTCAGTACAATTGATCTTAATAGGTTGAGGAAGGACCAGCAAATGAAAAATGATGAGGATGACTTCCCTTCTCTTTCCCCAGAACTGTACTTTGGTTTGCAGAGATGCCTGTCTGTGCCCTCAGGTCAAAATGAGGACATCTGTAGAACCAGTGAATGCAAAGTAATAGCAGTCAACAATCATTTATTTAAAAGTATGAATAAATTAATTATGTTCTTATAAACTTTAGACAACATGAGATTGCTTCTAGAAAGGAAGAAAAATCAAGAATCTAAGCAAACAAGGTTGAAAACCTCAGTTGAATCATAAAAAACTTGATGGTGGGCTTCCCAAAATAGGGTTCCTAATGGTCAATTACTCTTGGACTAATTCTCAGTACTAGAAGGAAGTTTGTACATGAAAGATCCTAAAGAAACACTTGTGGACATTTCTTTAAGTAATTATTTTTAAAATAGCATCAAAGATTAGTTTCTTATCTTTGGTCCTTACCATTAGCATTCTTATAATAAACCCATTAAAATCACTTTCCCTTCTCAATTCTATTTGTAGGGAGATCCTTGCGGGCTCTGGCTGTTTTTCTTTTGCATTAATGATTTATTTTGTGGGATTTTTTTTTCTTTTTGTACATTTTGTTTTAAGGTCTCTGAATAGTTTGATTCCACCAGAATGCATGACATTGCTCTTCTGGGCTTGACTAATGCATCGATACAGCTGCTTCCCAGATCTTAAATTGCTGAAGGAAAGACAGAACTTTTGTGGTGGTTTTTTTTTTTTTTGGTTACTTGTTTGTTTCTTGGATGATTTTTTTTTTCTCAAGTCCTTCAGATCAAAGTTTAAGTTTGTGAAAAGTTGATTTTTTCAAATCTGAGGGGCAACTCTTTTTCTATGCAAATGATCTCTCATGCTATGCTTCTATCATCAGAACTCTTAAGGTGGAATGTTTTAGACATTAAACTTTAATGTTTTAAAGCATTAAAGTGAAGAATCAAAAATATTGTAATGTTTGGCAGCATGTGTGTGTGAATATTATATATAGTCGACCCTCTTACCCTTGGGTTCTACATTGTGGATTCAACCAACTGAAGATTGAAAATATCCAGGAAAAACAATTGTCCTGAACATACACAGACTTTTTGTTTTTCTTGTCATTAGTCCCTAAACAATAGAGAATAACACTGTTTACATAGCATTGACATTTCGTTTTGTTACATATTTTATAATCTACATATTTCATAATATACACACAATTTAAAGCATACGAGAGGATATGTGTACATTTTCTGCAAATACTACTCTGATTTACATAAGGGACTTAGGCATCTCCAGTGTTTGGTGGTCATGGGATGTCCTGGGATCAACTTCTGTGGACAACTGGATATGTAGATTTTGCACACATAACACACATTTATATGATATATAAAATCTTAGTTTTGGAAACTATGAATTATTCATTCCTCTTTAAAAATATCTCTATAAGAAATAGAGATTACTGGCCAAAAAATAAATACTTGGCAGGAGATGAGTTGGTGCACTGAAGTGACTTCTCAGCTGAGAGGAAAAATAAACTGAGGAAATGCACTGCAAATGCAGGTGATATTGAGCAGACTCATAATATAGCTCTGAGCTGGTTTTTTTGTAGGCATAATGGATTAGCTGAGCCAAGAATACATTGAGTTTTATCTACCTGTCTACGGAAACTATTTCAGGTGCAGAGTTGTAACCTCTGATACATATTCTTAGCTTAAGGCTAAAATCTAAGTTTTACCATAAAAACATTTTTCACATTTCTATGCCTAAGGACAATTTCACTGGAATCAATGCACACATCTCCTTTGAGAATGATAAATGCTTAAGTCAAACTCTTCATTTCTCTCTTTTTATAGATAGGTAGGATAGCTTTCCCTCTTCCTCTTTTTCTCTGTCTCACATACACATTATGTGTCTATCAATCAATTAAGCTGCTGGTGGCATTGCACGGTCCCTAAATGTCACTCCCAGGTTTACAAGATACTGTAGCTTATGGCTTCTGCCTTGTGTTTTGCAGTAAATCAACAGAATTTTCAACATGTTTGGAGAGAAAGTGGCTGAGTCCATTTTGCCCCACCAAAAATGAGTAGCTGATGGTCAGTTGCTGCCTGAACTAATGTCCTAGCTTATGAAGTTCCCAACAGGGGCTGAGTTCATGTGACTCGTGAAAGTTTTATGGGGGGAACACATGTTATTTTTCTTTTTCTCTAAAGCCATGCCAAGTGTATTACATGTTCACACTGGTTTTGTAATGTGTCAAGTTAAGATTTCTAAGAGTCACAGTGACATTAGGAAAGATATTTGGAGATATAGCTGAGCAGTAGAGCATTTGCCGAGCCAGGCCCTTGATTCAATCCCCAGCACTGAAAAAAAAAAAAAAAATCCCCAAAGATATTGATTGACAGTGATGGTCCCCCAGTGAGTTTCAGATCTTTTATTTTTTCCAGCTGTAATCCATTCCCCTTGGATCAATGTTCTTAAAACATCCTTGACCTCCATCCACTGTATGTCTCCACTGGCTCCCCATGGACTGCTGAATTCAGAACCAACTTCTTGCCTATCCACACAAGGCTGTCCTGTGGAATTTTCCATTTAATTTTTAAACTTCTCTTTTTGCACCTCATTTGTTATAGCCTAACCCAAACTGGACCATTTGCTATTTCCTAGAGCATGACTTCCATTCTCTTGCCCTGAGATGCTACCTACGTTCTCCCTTTTTCCTTGTCATCCTTCTGGTGAAATTATGTTGTTGTTGTTTTTAAATTTAAATTCAGGTCTGACTCAAATGCTGTCTTCTTCATGGGTCTTTCAACATAGGATATATGCCTCATTTAAACCATCACAACACTCTCTATCTTAATTAAACCATTCATTTATCATCCTACTCACTAGACTGTAAGCTCCATGATGATGGGTTTGCAGTAAATCAACAGAATTTTCAACATGTTTGGATTACGTTGTTCACTGATTACGTTGTTCACAACTGCTTTCCCTGAATCTTCAAAAGGGACTCACACTAAAGAAGCAAACACATTAATTATTTGCCAAATAAATAAGTGGAAGAATAAAAGCTTTAGATTTAGCTCCTCAAAATCTTCCTTTTCTTATCTCCTACAATATCAAGCTAAGTGATTGAACAGAAGATCTGAAAATATTTCTTGAATTTAGATGGAGCTCAAAACTTTTTTTTTTTGGCATTTAGAAAAATTGCATTTGCCACTATATTTATAAGCCCGTTAGATATGTTATCTTCCTCAGGTTTAATGCTTGAGGTGGCTAAGTTGGTTTTTTTCCCCATTTTCTGATTGAGTTATTAAAGCATAGAAATAGATTGCGGCCCTGGGATAGGATTGCTGGTCTTCTATGTTTGTAAACAACAGATGCTTGAGTAAGTTGCCCTGGCAATCTCTATTTCAAAGAGAAAGAGAAAGGAGTAAATGGCAGGAGTTACTCCTCTCATCTTGTGCTGTGGGCACAGTGGCAGGAGAACTGGAGATACATACCACCCTTGGTCCTTCAGAGCCAGGATGTAGAGTTTGGCTTAAAGACCATAATCTGGTGTTGGAGAGGTTCAAGGTGGAAGATGAGATACACCAAATGAACAATTTCTCTCCTGTCTGTGAGACAGAATCACAACTGGAGACAGTTTTCTATCAAGGTAGGTAGTTGTGAGAGAAGGTCCACGGTAACTAGACAGAGAGTGGAGAAATTCAGAAACATAGATAGTGGAGCACCTAGCACTGATCACACAGCAGTGCAGTAGAAATGAAAAGGGAGTAGAAATGAAAGAGAGTCCCACTGAGCACCACCAGCACAGAAATTGGCACCTTGTAGAAGTGGTGCAAACACACAGTAGATGGGATCTGGATGGAACATTGGCTCTGGAGAAATTCTTTGCACTTGCCAGCATGGTGCTGTAAAGGGGAACCATACTGAGAATGTCTTCTGTACTTAACCGTTGGGGGATACAAAGGCCCCTACACTTTTCTACTTCTGGGTCCTCTCTGTAGTATCACTACACTGTGTTAGAAGTGGCTGCCTTGAGAGTCAGTTTGGCCCTAGGAAGGAGGCTTTGATACAAACCTGCTGAGAATTCTATGCAGGGGGAAATTGGCCTGAGATGCATACAGGAAAGGAGGATGCTTCCTCTTTAAAACCGGCAGGTTGGAAGTCAGCAGCAGGGGTCTGGGACAGTGAGCAGTCACCTGTGATTTCCCTTGAGAGCGAAGTTCTGGAACAGCAGAGTCATGGGTAGTGAGTTGTACAGGCCTGTCCTATTTCCAGCACAGATAGTTGTGACCCCATAGACATGACCTGGACTCAAGAGTGTGAGCACAAATGGCACTGGAGTCTTTGTCACGCTGCAGTGTGGGACCTCAGCCCTGCCCTTGGAGTGTTAAGGGCAGAGGGCAACAGAGGGGGTGTATGCCAGGCAAGTTCTGTACTCCCTGCTGTCTGGAATGCTGGTGGCTGCCCGCCTCTTGGAGCCAGATAGCTGTGGAGTGGATCTCTGCCTGGGGAGCTCTGCGCTCTGCCCTCCCTGGTTCTGGCGTGCAGGGTACCTGAGACATATTCCAACTGGCTGTGGCCACAGACCACTCCACTGCTTGCCTGGCATGCACCAGAAGGAAGAAGTGGGTGAATATGCCAGCTTTTTTTCCTCAAGAGGTGCACAGCCTAAGTAGATTCAGAAAGAGGTTCTGATGGGTCCACTTTGGGTCATTCACTGTTGTTTGCACAATCGAGTACCTCAGTAGAGAGAAAATTTTTATCATGCATTAATAGCTTTTTGTTATTAATGTTTTTTCTTTGTATGTATTTTATGAGTTTTTTCTCTTTTCTACTTTTAATATTAATTTTTTTCTTTTTCCTTCAACTTTGACCATTTTCAACTCTTTTACTTTTCCCCTCCATTTTTACTTCTTTCATCTTTTATTTTTCCTTTTTTACCATTTCTCTTTCTCCTTTAAATGTCTTTTTTATTAATTTAATTCTTATTGTTTTTAAGCTTTTTGTTTATTCTATATCATGTGAGCTCCTTTTTGGTTATTTATGTTGTGTGGTTCAGGGTATTTTTATTTGATTTTTACTTCATTCATTTATTTTTTTTTTCATTGCTGAAATTGTAATTTGTTTTTTTCTTTGTAGTGCTAGGGGCTAAAGCTTGGCACTTTGAACATGTTGTTGTCTTTGAGCTTCACTACAAGACCAGCTCAGAGAAACTCCACCTTAGTTCAGCTCTGATCTAGTCCTGAGTGAACCTGGGTGGATACTTCAACTTAAAGAAGAGGAGAGACAAAACCAACCAACCAACCAACCAACCAAACAAACAAACAAAAACCTCCAAAACAAAACAAAATAAAACCCCACCCAGCCATTTCCCTGGTCCTAAGTAGGTAAAGGTACAGAAAAAAGAATATTAAAAGCTTCAAGACAGAAATGCCAAATCAAATGTCAAGGAAAACACATCAGCTGATTTCATCTCAGAAACTCTAAGAGAACATGCAATAATGTATAAATGCCAATCTAGAGTACTATACCCAGCAATGTTATCTTTTCAGAATTGAAGGAGAAATACAAACCTTCCATAAGAAGCACAACAGAAGAGAACTCATGACTAATGAACCAGCATTATAGAAGATGCTAAAGGGAATCCTAAACCCATACAAAAAGATACACACAATTACACGACATAGGAAAAAATACATATCACTAGAACAGTAGATGAACAAGTCAGAATTAGCAAAAATATTAAACATTATTAACACAGAAGACCATCAAACCTCTAAGATGAATAAGAGAGGAAGAAACAAACAATATTGAAAACAATCATAATAAAAAATAAAATAAGATGACAGGAACAAGTACATACTTTTCAATAATAACCCTGAATGCAAATGATCTTAATTTTACAATTAAAAGAGGCAGACTGGCTGGTTGGATTAAAAATAAAAGAGAGATAACCAGTAAATTTCTCTACTGCCTGAAAGAAATTCATTGCACCAGCAAAGACATACACAAACTAAAAGTGCAAGAATGATTCCAAGCAAATGGAATCTGAAAATGAGCAGGAGTAGCTAAAGTTATATCTGATAATACAGACTTAAATCAGTTAAAAGAGACACAAAGAGGCCACTACATTTTGATGAGTCAATTCTTCAAAAAGATTGCAAGCACATGTGCACCAAATTTTGGGCCACCCAATTTTATAAAACAAAAGCTACTAGAAATAAAGAGAGAGATAGGACCTAATACAATATTAATGGGTGACTTCAATATGCCATGCTCACTGATAAATAGAATTATTCAGACCTAAAAATATCAACAAAGAATTATCAGAGTTAAATTACACTGTAGATAAATGTACTTAATAGACAACATACAGGATATTCCATCCAACAGTTATAGGTCACACTTTTTTTTTCATCAGCAAATGAAAATTTTTTCCAACATAGATGATATAGTAGGTCATGAAGCAAGTCTTAACAAACCTTGAAATAATTTATTGCATCTTAGAAGATCATAATAGAATGAAACTAGATGTCATAAGTAAGAGAAACTACAAAAATTATAAAAACAAATGAAGAATGAACAATATACTTTTGAACAAATAGCAAGCTATTGAAAAAGTCTTGGGGAGGATTAAAAATTCCTTTACTCAAATGAAATGGAAATAAAACATACCAGAATCTGTGGGATACAGAAAAAGCAGTACCTGAAATGAAGTTTATAGGTATGAGTGCCTACATTAGAGAGCTCTCAAGTAAATAACATGATGGTACATCTCAAGGTGTTAGAAAAAACAAGAATAAATCCAAGTTAAAGTTAGTAGAAAGAAAGAAATTATGAAGATCAGAGCAGAAATAAAATAGAGACTAATACAGCAATATAATCAATGAAACAAGTTGGTTCTTTAAAAAGATAAACAAAATTGATAAGCTCTTAGGTAAGCAAACCAAACGAAAAAGAAGACGCAACTAAAATTAGAGATGAAAAAGCTGATATTACAGCAGATGCCCCTGAAATTCATAGCATTGCTAGGGAATATGTTAAAAATCTATATGACAATAGGCTGGAAAATCTAGAAGAAATGGACAAATTACTGGACACATAAGACCTATTAAAGTTAAACCAAGAGAATATAAATAAACAAAATTTTAAAAAGTTAATGAGATTAAAGCACTAATAAAAGTTTTCCCAATAAAGAAAAGCCGATAAAAAGTGAAAAGCCTATGACCAGATGGATTCACTACTGAATTTTACTTTTAAGAACTAACAGCAATGATCTTCAAATCATTTAATAAAATAGAAACAACAAAATGACTCTTCCAAACTTATTTTACAAAGCCAGTATTACCCTGCTACCCAAATCTGATGAGGATACAATAAATAAATCAAAGTATAGACAAATATCCTTGATGAACACAAATGCAAAGTCTCTGAATAAGATATCTGCAAATTTAATTCAATAGTGCATCAGAAAGATCTTGCAACATGATCAAGATGGTTTCATTCCAGGGATGCAAGGATGGTTCAGCTTACACAAATCAATAAATGTAATACAGCATGAAAATCACATCAGTCCTATTAATATATGCAGAAAATGCATTGGATAAAATTCAATACCCCTTCAGGATGAAAACTAGGTATAGAAGGATCATATCTCAACAAAATAAAGGTTATTTATGACAAATCCGTAGGCAACATCACACAGAATGGGGAAAATCTGAAAGCATTTCATCTGAAATCTCCAATGAGATCAGAGGATCTATTTCTACCACTTATTCAATGTAGCACTGGAAACTTTAGCCAGAGCAATCAGGCAAAAGAAAGCAATAAAAGGGATATGAAAAGGAAAGGAGGAAGAGAAACTGTTCCTATTTGCAGATATGACTCTACACTTAAAAACCCTAAATATTCTATCAAAACCCTTTTAGAACTGATAAGCAAATTTAACAAAATATTAGGATATAAAATCAGCATAAAGCTTTCCTCTAAACCAATCATGAACTTGCTGAGAAAGAAAGAAGGGAAACAATCCCCTTCATGATAGCTTCACACACACACACACACACACACACACACACACACAAGTGAGGGGGGACCACAACAACCTAGGAATAAACCTAAGCAAGGAGGCAAAAGACCTCCACATTGAAAATTACAAAACACTGAATAAAGATACTGAAGACACTAAAAGATGGCAAGACATCCTATGTTCACAGATTGGGAGAAATAATACTGTTAAAATATCCATACTACCAAAATATTCAATTCAAATCTGCAAATCTCCTTTAAATTACCAAGGATATATTACTTAGAGAACTAGAAAAATAACCCTAAAATTTACATAAAAACAGAAAGAACCCAAATTGTCAAAGGAATCCTGAGCAAAAAGACATGCTAGAGGCATCACAATAGCTGATTTCAAAATATATTACAGAGTCATAGTAACAAAACCAGCATGGTATTAGCATAAAAACAAACAAGTCAAACATGTTATAAAGTAGAGTACTCAAGAATAAGTCTGTGCTATGATAGCCAACTGCTTCTCCATAAAGGTGCCAAAAAATACATTGGAGAAGAGTCAGCCTCTTCAACAAATGTGATGGGAAAACTGTATATCCACAAGTAGAAGATATTGAAACTGGAACCCTATCTCTCACCCTATACAAAATCAGCTCAAAATGGATTAAAGACCTCTATATAAGACCTAAAACTTTGAAACTATTGGAAGAAAATATAGGGAAAAGTCCTATAGGATTTCCTTGTCCACAAGATTAGCTCAGAAAACAAAAATAAGAATTGACACATGAGATTAAGTCAAATAAAAAATTTCTGCATAGCAAAGGAAGCAGTCAACAGAGTGCAGAGACAGGCAACAGAATGGAAGAAAGTTTTTGCTAGCTATTCATAAGGACAAAGGGTTAATAATCATAATATATAAAGAACCAAAAAAAAAGTAACAATAAAAGAATAAGTAATCCAATCAATAAGTGGGCAAATTAGCTGAATAAATAATTCTCAAAAGAAGTATAAATGGTTGATAATTATATGAAAAAATGCTTAATATTTTTAACCATGTGGGAAATTCAAATCAAAACTATATTGAGGCTATATGTTACCCCAGTCAGAATGGAATTATTAAGAAAACAAAAGATAAATGCTGGCAGGATGTGGAGAAAAAGGCGTTCTTATATACTATTGGTAGAGATATAAATTGGTACAGCTATGCTGGAGAATAGCATGACACTTCCTCAGAAAACTAAAAATATAGCTACCATATGATCCACCTATACCACTCTGCATATTTACTGAAGGAACTGAAGTTAGCATACAAAAAAGACACCTCTGTGCCCAAATTTATGGTGACATTATTCATGATAGTCAAAATCAAGAATCAACTGAGGTGCACATCATCAGATGAATGAAGAAAATAAAAACCTATGGCACATCTATACAATGGAGTATTACTCAGCCTTAGAGAAGAAATTATGTCATTTGTAGGAAAATGGATGAAACTGGAAGACATCATGTTGAACAAAAGAAGTCAAATAGAAAAGTATCACATAATTTCTTTTCTCCCATGTGTAAACAATTAAACAAAAAAAAAATAATAGAAAAGGAATTACTAGGGAAGAGGAAAAAGACCAGGGGACAGGGGAATGAGGGAGGGGAGAAAAGAAGGTAGAAGGAAGAGTGGATATAAAGTATTGATATGTGCATGCATGGAAATGTCATAGTGAAACCCATCAATTTGTACATAGCCTATGTCAATAAGTATGATGTAAATATTCAATAAAAGCAAGAAAAAAGGGGCCTTCCTCATTGGAGGTAAGATTCTCCCCAACATCCAGAACTATGATATATGTAATGTTAGAAGCTATTTGAATGCTGTCTAATAGTTTGTAAACTTGGAGTAGGTTTCAGAAATTAGAAATAGGTAATTGATCAACATTTTTAGGTCCATGTGCACCTCTACCTAATCTCCTATCTTTCTACCTAAGCATATAAATTCAAAGCCCATTTCTACAAACATTGGGATTTAAAGAATCAGAGATGCCCAAATTGAAATGTTTGCAAAAGAAACACCCACCAAATGCAGTGTCTCCAGTACATAGCACCTTCTTTTCTTATCACATTTTAATTTCACATCTTTTGTAGTTGGAAAAATTTTAAAGACTTTCAATTATGTTTAAGGCTTCCTATAAGAGTTTCAATTATATCCTAGTCCATATGTTTTTATGATAAGCATAATACTTGGTTTCCTTGCCTATAAAATTAGCTAGGTTTTTAATTTTTAAATTGCATTGTGGACTGCTAATTATATAAATAACATATGCTTAATGCTAAAAATTCAGAAAAAAATAGAATATCATAAAGAGGAAAAGTGATTCTAATCTCCTTGGTCATAGGTAATTATTCTAACATTCAGATATATATCTTTCTAAGGGAGAAGTTGGGTAGACCAACAAGTAGAATAGATAGGACAGAATATTGGAATATTGACAGGTTTGAACTGTTTCTGAAGCATAAATGCTCTCATTTTCAGAGTTTGACAATTCACCTTACAGACCTGAATGACCCCATACCTAAAACATCACACAGTGAAATCCAAACCCCTCTAGCCTGCCATTAAACAGCTTTGCTTATTTTATTGTCTTCTTTGAAGCACCTTGCTATCAATCCTTTAAAAAGTGAGTGTACCCTGGCTAATGTAATAACAAAAGGGTTTAAAAAATTAATTTAAATGTCTTACTAGGTCTGATGGCACAACTAGAATTGCATTGGAGTGAAGTTGTTGGCAGACTCCATATGGGCCTTTCTGTGACAAAAATTTTACATCATAAATATGTTCAAGCGTGACATAGCCTTCACACATCTCCTGGACGTGTGGCAAAATCTTCTTGGAAAGTTATTCTAATTAATTCTCATAAACTTCAGATAAAATCTCTTCTAAGTCACAAGCAGAAAACACCATAGAACACACAGCTTCAATCAATAAGCTCTTCATAGTTCTTATAAGATTCCTGACATCTATCACGGATTTAATTGTTTTTGCTCCCATCAGTAGGTAGACAACCTGGGAATAAACTTGTTATTTGGGCTTATTTTTGTTATTAGAACATTCTTTTTTTGAAGTAGTTGTGTGTTACAACAACCAACCAAACATTCCAGAAGTCCTTGTGACATTACATGAATGCTGGCATCCTAGGGCCACACACCTTGTAAATGCACGAGCTCCTTCTTTATCTGCCCCTTCTTGCCTGTGACCTGGCTTTCTCCAAGACTTTCCCCTTGCTTGCTGAGCTCAGAGACCTGTTCGCTGTTCAAGGAAGTGCCAAGCACCTGCCCTCTGGTTGAGGTATTGCCCCCAGTACATGGGGTGGCTCATTCAATTTCCCCAAAAGACTTTCTCTGTACCCTGCTCTCTGCTAATGGACTGCTGTTCCCTGGCTCTCTTGTCCTATGGCTTTCAGCCAGTAGCACTGTCAGGAGACTGGAGAAGAGGAGGGGGCAGGGGAAGTTGGTCTACTGCAACTCATGGCCATTCCCTTCCTGCTGGGTGCAAGGGGCAGTGGCTGAATTCCTTTATATCTGGCCTATGTCTTTTGGCCACAGCTCTTTCTGGGTCTCAGTATCACCTTCCCTCCCTCAGCCCTTCTGGGACTGTAAGTGGTAGTGGATTCCCACTGTGGCTGGTCCCTGGTGCATGTGCAAATAGCACCTTTATCCAGCTTTCTTCAGTTGCTCCTAGAATACTGCTTCTGGGATCCCAACTGACCTCTGAGGTCACCTCTAGAGAAAAGACTTCCATAATAACCTCTTCAAAATAAGAACCATCTCACTCCTTGTCACACTTCAGCCATTCCTCTGGCATTCACCACCACCTGCCATATACTCATTTGTTCTTTACATTGTCTATCCCTCCTGCTAAATTGCAAGCTCAAAGGACTTCATCTTTTGCTTCCTTGTGTGTCTCCAGTTCCTACAACTGTCTAGTTTGCACAGAATAATGCTTACTCAACATTTGTTGTGTGGATCGCCTCTGAAATATGAAAATTATATGTGGGATTTTTCTTTTCTTTCTAAAATGGAAAGTCAGTGGCTTAAAATAAGCAAACAAATCTGGTCTGTGCCGATTAGAACTTAAGGTGGGGAAATAGAAAGCTGTTGGAAATTTGACTATCTCAGGTTAGGCTTATAATAAAGGTCATTGGTATATCTCACTTGAGCAAAGAACTTGAAGATACTTAAAAGAGTTTACTTTCTGACATAAATGAGTGCATGTGGTAGAATTAGGAAGTAATGAACTGGGTTGTTTAATTGGCTGTCTTTACAAACTTTTTTAATGCAGTATTTCTCACCTTGGGTATCCTAGTTCAATGTTCAAATGCCTATGGTAAAAACCTATGGCAACAATAACACAAAAAGGTAAATTATGCAAAGAAAATATTAAGAATAATATGACTATGATTAAGCAATAATTCCTTCAGTGAAGATGATAAATTTTAACATTTTAAAGATTCTTCTACTTGTCTAGATGTTTAGATTATCTTTTCAAATATATCAATATTGAAGTAATTTTATTTTATTAAAATATTTTATTAATGAAATTATTACCAAATTTATTACCAGAATTTGTTTATAGTATAGAGTTTACATAGTCAAAGGCAGGGATAATAATAAGCCAAAATTCTCATTGGTATCTCGAATATCATGCCTAAAGCTTATCCAAAAACTAGGTATAAGCCAGTGAAAATACTCCCCTTTGGATTTCAGAGGTCAAGGATCAGCAAGCTGAGAGTTTATTCTCCTCTTAATGGTCAGCCATCTTTCTTAATATGCCTCAAAACAGACATACCTGGGACTAAGATAAGATTCTTCCTTGTATGATTTCCATTTTCAGACCAACTTTAGACAATGCCAAAGTTGAGCTCTGTCGGTGTTGCTCAAAAAGAGGAAATGAAGCCGGAAATGAATGTTTTGTCCATTCTGAAGTCACAACTGGGAGATGTTCCCTTCAGACTGCATGCTCCTGCTCCTCATTCCCACCTCACTTCTTAAATTTGCCTGGCTTATGGCACCTGGTTGAGTTTTGGGTTGTTTGTTGTTTGATTGTACAAGCCTTAGTGCTGGTTTTCAGTTGGGAGTAGTTGTTGAGTAATCATGTTTGTGGAAGGAAGGAACGAATGAATGGACCCTGGGGACAGAAATGTTCAAATACAGTGCCATGTGCCTACAGACCTCTACAAACCCACCAATCCCAGACTTGGCTGCTTGTTGATATTACTTGGGGAGTTTTAAAATAACACTGACACCTGGTTGTCACCCCAGACTGTGTGGGGCCCATCATAGACACTGGGGTTCTTAAGAGCTCCTGGGTTTTCTAATATGGATGAGAGTTGGAGAACACTGGTTTAGGAACTCTGAACATCACTGGCATATATTTAAGGCAGGTTTCAGCTGAATCTAGTCACAAGTACGTTCTGATGTTTTTACTCTAAAAATACCATAGGTCTTCCAGGATTCCTTCAGTTGGTTCTCTAGGAAGATCTCTGTGGCTCAGAGTTTTTCTAAGCAATGTGTTTTTTTTTTTTTTTTCATAATGAGAAAGAAATCCTATGCAAGTACCCTGATAAATCATACAAGGAAAAATCTTATTTTAATCCCAGGTATGTCTGTTTTGAGGCATATTAAGAAGGATGGCTGATCATTACCTGAAGAGGAGAATAACTCTCAGCATGCTGATCCTTGACCTCTGAAATCCAAAGGGGAGTGTTTTCATTGGCTTGTAGCCAGTTTGGGGTAAACTTCAGGCATACACCAATTTCCTTTACAAAGGTTTACACCATTCATTGTCTCTAGGTTCTCGATGCCCCTGTATCTCAGTTTTTTCCTGATTGCTGTTCCAGCTAGATTGATCAGGACTCTCTGTAATATGGACAGATGAAAATCTAGATATTCCTAAAGACATGAACAAAGAAGAAACTGTCAATAGGGCAGATGGGGAGTCTGTATTGTCTGAACTCCAATACTGTTTCAGGAAGATAAAAACCAATTTTGCTATTTTTCATAAAGTAGAGAGAAATCTGAACATGACTAATAGAATGGGTATTGGAAATAAGGTACAGAAGGCTATTTGAGTTTTAACTTCATCTCTTTAATGTATTTTTTCCAAATCTGACCAAATGGCTCTTTGAAAGTACTTACATGATAGAAAATTATCAATTAAAATCAAGGAGGTAAAAAGCTCAGTGGCTTCTTGATGGTATTTGCAATGTCATTTAAGGGGGAATTTATAAGGAGAGTCGAACAGCCAGTTCATCAGAATTGAGAAGGCAAAATGGGTAATTATTGATGACTTCCTAGATGATAAGTCAATATAAATTAGTTTTAGTTACTATAAAAGCATTTTATGAAATCTCTTTCACTGTTGATTTGTCTCCCAGATTCCTCAGCCAAGGGATTTTTGAGAGAAAGGGTTCTAGGATGTCAGAGCTTGTGGTACTGTGGTGATGTCAGACACAGGGGGCTTATCAGAGCCAGGAGTCCTGATGTCTGAATGAGCCGGTGGATGCTGAGCAGAAGAACCCTGGAATAAGTCTTCTGAATGTTGGCATTTCCTCTCTTCTCCACTGGAAGTGGCAATATGTATTTAAAATCATTTCACAGATAATAATGCATAACCAAGCTTCTTAAGTTTACCAAAATAACCATATAGGATACTTTCTAATTCCCACAAAGGAGCTGTATTATACATAACTACACACAGATCAGAGTGACAGCCGACATGGGTGGCAGAGTTAATATTCCAATAAATGTGTTTATGGAAGTACTTATTAGCTCACTATCATCGGGGACATCCCTTGCAAAGCCTGCAAATGCACATGGTCAATATTTATACTTGCTAGACACGTCGGGACGGTTTGGAGACATTTCCAACAACAGCTGTGCAAATGGTTGATGTTGTGGTACTTTCTCAGACTTAAATCTCCATTTGGCAATTCCCACATATGTGCAAACACTGAAAATATGCTCACTTTTGATATGTGGGAGAATCCAATTTGGGATTTAAATGTCAACCCGAGAGGGATCATGCCGTCTCCTGCTCTCCCTTCCACATGTTTTCCTGCCTGGCTCTCCTCCTCAGTGACAATGCAGACAACTGTTGAGTTTCCCTTGAGAAATTCTCAGAGCTTGCTCTTTTGTGCTGTCATAAACATAGGGAGTGAAACACTGGCTGGAAATGTAAACTTGGATGAAGCTTCGAAAACACAACATGACAACTGGTGGTCTTGTCAAGTCCTGTCCTTTCATTGGATGAAACCATATCCTCTACCACCACTGTTTATGAGTTCAGCCCCATATATAAACCATTTTTTAAAATTATGGCAGACTCACGTTTAAAAATGCAGCAATTCTTTGTTTTGAAAAAGCGATTTATCTGTCTCCTGAATTTCTCTTTCCAGCTAAAGCAAAACAAAGCTCTGCTTGGCTTTTAATTGAGGGTAAGCCACAATGAACTTGCTCAATGTAAAGAAATTTTTGCTGTATTTTAAATAATTTGGAGGATGGTGTAGTTGTTAGATCAGCAATATTGCCTTGTGAGTCAGACTCTTGGAAAGTGTGTTCACGAGTCTTAGATGCACAGTGTGCACATGTACATACTTGGGAAAATACACATACAGCTTCATGGGTTTTTGTCAGATTTTATTAGAAAAGGATTTTTTTTCCCTTGGCTCTGTATATATTATTTGTATCCTGCTAATTAATGGGAGTGGAAGGTCCTTGGTTTATGGGGTGAAAAGCTCTATTGGCAGGATGATCATCCACAAACCAGCATAAAGAAGGGGCAAAGCAGGGATAATTGAAATTAGCATCTAATTGAAGGTAAAATGTAATTTTGGAAATGTATTAAGTAACATGCTCTGGGGTTGCTGTTAATAAAAGAAAATAACATACTTCAAGAAAGGAAATGCCTTTTGGAGACAGGACTCATTTAGCCTTTCCAACTTAAAAAAAAAGTCCCTTTGCCCAGTTTTATAGCTATAGTGAGAAGGACCAAGGTAAATATCCAAGGCCACCCACAGGGACATGGATCCTTTGTCCTGTGTGTGTTCTCACTATGAAAATACGCATGGCCACACACACACACACACACACACACACACACACACACATTCAAGTGCACCTACACAGAGCTTAAAACGATTTGATAGTTCTTTCAACTGACTTGCAGAACTGAAGTGGAATATAACCTATCCAGGATGCATTTGGCATAGAATTCTTCTGCTCTTTGCTGAGTTCATTTCCTTCTCCCTCCTTCTTCCAGTACTTTGGTAATTTACTCACATATATCAAACAAGAAAATGCCATTTAAAATATGTGACTAATGATAATGTGGATTTGTCCTGTGTCATAGTAACAGAATCAGATATTAGAAAGACAACAATTTGTATATTTCTAACAGCTTAGTGGAAAATCATATTGGAAGCTTCAGTATTTCCTTGATCTGTCACCTTTCATTTTGTCACTATCGAAGTAGAAATCATATTGTCATTCGTGATAGATGCTTTTTTTACAAGGGTCCGCATGGTCTCACTCCCTAGTATTTATAATCACCTCCTATTGAGCATGAACCAGATTTAGTGGTGTGCTTCTAAGAAAAAAAAAATGGGAAAAAGTTTCTTCCATGATTATTTTGTAAAAGACTATGACGTCTCTCTTGTTTGTGTCCTCTCACTTGCTCACTCGTGATGAAGCAAGATGTGATGCTGGGAACTGACCTGTGGTACTGCCCACCTGATAAGAAACCAGGAGAGGTCTCTGGCTAATAGCTCAGGAGCAACTGAAGCCCCCAATCCACCAACCAGTAAGAAAGCACATCCCGAAAACACCTGAATGAGGTCAGGGAGGATCGTTCCTCAATTGAGCCTTGAGATGAATGCAGCCTCAGACAACCTCTTGATGACTGCCTGTGACACACCTAGGGACAGAGGCTGTGGCAGCTAACCTATGCCCAATTACTGACCCTCAGAAACTGTGAGTTAATAAGTGCTGTTGCTTTAAGCTACCAGATTTGGGGGCAATTTGTCACACAACAAATATATCAAATCTAAGAATATTCTTTATCATTCAGTGGTAGACTTTAGACTTTAAAAAGGAGTAAACACATCCAGAAAATTTGAATTTGTTACAATTTTTTCTACTTTTTTTCCTCTTTGGAAGTACACATATTTTGTATCCTGCCACTCTGTGCTTTCTAAAATCTGATAGGAATATAAATGTGAAAAATGATAAATGGTAAATAGTAAAAATTTTTCTGGAGAAATAAGACTTAATGTCCCCTGAATTTCTTACTCAGAAAACTGTACTTGTCCTGCTACCATCTGGAATTTGATGTTTTCAATAATTTACATTGAACTCATTTGTACATACATTGATTTTTCCCTTTGTTATGTACTGAAAGTTTGTTTGTGTTTCCTCAAAATTCTTTGGTTAAAGCCCTGATCCCCAGCATAACTGTATTGGGAGATGAAGCCTTTAAGAAAGTATTTAAGGTTAAGGGCTGGGACTGTAGCTCAGTGGCAGAGCACTTGCTTAGCATGTGTGAGACACTGGGTTCAATTCTCAGCACCACATAAAAATAAATAAATAAAATAAGGTATTATGTCCATCTTCAACTGAAAACATTTAAAACAAAAAAAAATAAAGTATTTAAGGTTAAATTAGAATATAAGAATGTAGTCCTTGCTGGAAACGGTGGTACATGCCTGTAATCATAGTGACCTGGGAGGTGAAAGCAGCAGGACTGCAAGTTGGAGAACAACCTGGGCAACTTAGTGAAACTCTGTCTCAAAATAAAAACTAAGAAAAAAAGAACTGGAGATATAGCTCAGTGATATTGTACCTCTGGGTTCAATATCCTGAACTAGGGGGAAAAATGAAAATAAAAGAAAAAAATAATAAAGAAAGGAGGAGGCCCTGACCCAACTGGATTAGTGTCCTTTTAAGGACAGCTAGCAGAATTTGTGCTCTGTGTCCCTGTGACAGCACAGAGAAGGAAGGGCCCATTTGACTGTATAGGGTAATGGCAGTTACCCACAAGTCAGGAGAAGAAGCTTCAAGATGAAGGATCCCTGAATTTGAATTTCCCAGCCTTCAGAACTGTGAGGACCACATCTCTGTTGTTTAAATCATTCAGCTGGTATTTTATTAGGGCAGTCTGAGCTACTTAAATGCTCTCCTAGCCTGGTTTGCTTGCCCATTTCAGCAACAAAATAATGGACAAGAAACTGCAGTTAGTTGGAGGAAGAATTAATGTAAAATTAATTCCATAAGCATCTATTAGGCAGTAATCCATGTTTGACCCAGTATTATGTACTTCGGAGGGTACTCTGATATTTATAAACAGATTGTCATTACTTGGAATAACCTCTCAAAAATAGATGGGTTTCAGGAATTAAAAGTTTGAAGGTCCCATTCACATATTCTTGCCCTTTGCCACCTGTCTCCAGATGTTCAACAAAGCTGAGTAAACAATAGAAGTGGCAATTTGGCCAGCAGTGATCTGGAACTTATGAGAATATACCTCTGACCATATTTTGTACTTTCTACCAAATTATTTCCAACAAAAATAATGCCTGTATTACCACCTGAAGAGTAGCGAGTGACTTCATGGTGTTCCATTCAAGAATATAAAACTCATTTCTTACAAGATTAAAAATTATTATGCATAAGATGACCTGGGCTGAGAAAGAAATGCATGAGGAAACTGATTTTTCTATACATGGATTTAAAAATCACTGCTGTCTCATGAACTACTTTCAGTAAAAGTCAGACAAATTAAAAAGAACTAACCAAAACCAAATCAAACTTTTAAAACTTTCCTGCTAAAGATAAAGTGCATGAGGTTGTGCATTCTACTGAATGTCCTGTCCTATCATAGTGCTCTTAGTGTCTGTACCCAGAGAGCCATTATGCCAATATTGAAAATGTAGTTAGGAATAATCTTCATATTTTCTACCTTACCTCACATGTGTGAAAAATATCCCCTAATATGTGAAGCATAAACTTGAAAAGGATGCTTCTAATTATAATGAAGAATTTTTCAAATATTGGACATTGGCTGCCATTTTGAATGATGAGGTCAGTCATGATAATGTGTCTAAAACTAAGAGATGGGAATAGGTCCAATTTTATTGATTTTTCTAAAGTGACTGGACTGATACATCAGAGTATAAAATTGATTTGCAATATGTACATTAAAATATTGTTTTTCAACATGGAATGCTCTCATAGTGGAATTGTACAGACCTTGGGAGAATCACATTGCCTGCTGATCCCATATCATGTGATTTTATTTTTCCTTGCAAACATAATAACTTGACCTCAGCTTAGCCTTTGGGGTTTGCCCAAGGAGAAAGAACCAGTTCTGTGCCTACATAGCATAGTTTCTGCTAAGGAAAATAAATGGCAGAAAAAAAATTGCATTTTATTGCATTAAAAGCTATTAGGCTTCATAGAACTGATTTCTAATACTACTTTTCTCAGAGCACTGATGTATTTTTCTGTCTGGTGCCTCCTGCCAAGTCTGAAATGTGAGTTTTATAGAAATCTCCCCTGGTTAAGAAGAATGGGTGAGTTGGACTAATTCCTGCTCATTGTGAACAGACATTTCCTGTCTTACGTGACCACACCTTGGGCAAGTCAGACGCCCAGAGAAAGCTCTTCACCCCAAGTATCAGCCTGGGCTGAGTCCCACTAGAGCATTCATCTCTTAGGTGCTGAGACATTCATATCTGACCAGATGAGACTAGAAGCACCAGATGATGTGAAGGCAGCGCTTCCTGTGGGCGTTTTCTGGAATTTTCGTTTCAGTCGATGGGGTGTGACCACTCAGACATCACATAAGCCTACTTACAAGTAAGAGTGAATCTGGCGAATGAATGCTTGCTCTTTAAAGATAACCAACTTCCTATCACTGAGTGCTAATAACTGAGTTGCCTTTTGGCTGCCCTTATGTAAAAAATTCCATAAAAGGGAGGGACAGTGTGATTCCCTGGAAAAGAGTGAAATTTCTGAAGCTGAACTACTGGGGAAAGTTACTTAATCTCTGTGCTTCAGTTTTCTCATTTCAAAATGGAAAGGTTTAAATAAGACTTCTACAAAGCCAGGCAAAAGTTTAAAATACATAATTCAATAAAAAGTGCTTGATATTTTATTTTCATTATTACATACAAATTAAAACTTCCTTTTTCCTACACAAATGGAATTTATTTCACCAAGAACAGATTATAACCATATCACTTCATCATGAGAAGCAGTGAGTGCTTCCCAAACTCTCCATGACAAAGGACCGATTTTGTTTCCAAGTTATAGAGACAGATAGTTTTGCAAATTAGAGCAAAAGTGAATTACTAGAAAAATTAAATAAAAATAAAACAAAGATATACAAAATGCAAGCCTACAGAACTGTAAAAAAAAATACTTTCTAAATGTTTCCTCTTGATTTCTGCACTTGACTCTTTGCTGAGGGATCACACAGCTCAGTGATGGGCACCTGCCTGCAAACCCCACAGTGAAGTAGCACTGGATTCAAGGACAGCTGCTTTCCTTTACAATTATCATGCATCTGCACCTTTTCCTGAGTTGCAGAGTTCCCTTCCGGAAGTGGAGCTGGGTTCTGAGTACAGGTGTTGAAAACACCTGATGCGCTCATAGAGAGGACCAGCCTTGGCTGTTCTAATCAGGTACCCCCAAACTAAGAAGGGAAGCGAGCAATGAGAAGAAGCAGAAAGAGCACAGAATCAACCCCAGTGAATGGCAGAGACAGTAAGAGAGAGAGCTTCGACTTCCAGAGGCAACACTAGCCATAATTCTTTGCATCCTTGGAGGCATCTGTAGCCAGCTTTATGTTGCTTGAAATCAAGAACCATGGGGCAATTGCATAGATTTTAAAAAAAACAAAATCATGAGCATGGCTATGCTGGTGGGATCTCATCATATCTTGCCATCCTATGGATGTTCACAACACTTCATAATGATATCTGTATCATTATCTCATTGAATAGCTCCAGCTTTATGGACCCCTTTTTGGTCAGATTCCCCAGGATCTGCCCTGAAGACATGCTTCAGTTTAATTCTGAAATCCACCTGAAAATTGATGAACATTTTATAATAGGGTCTGAGAAGTCTGAGTGACATGGACTAGTAAGTAAGCCATCTGTCACAATCATGAAGGAAATTGTTCTCTTTTTTACCGGACAGATTTACACTGGTAAAAATCACTCTTTTGTGATATTAAGCAAAGATTTCATTCTCCAAAAATTATTACCCATGTAGGAGACTGATCTAGCGAAATTCTCTTGCCATTTAATGGGTGACAGGCAATTTTCTGCTCAGCTGTCTAATGGCCTCTTTAACCTCTAGAGAGGTTAGGAGTGGTAACAGCGTACCCTGGGACATGTGTCTCTACTGCTGCTCAAGCACAAGCAGAGGCTGCACAGGCATATTTTAGTGATGCTTTAGATTTAGAAATAAAGGAGATTAGGCTGCAGCTTCTTTTCCTTCTCAAACTCTGAGAACCAGGCTGCTGTCCTAGAAGATTTCCTCTGGTCATTATGAATACTGGACTTCTGTCTAAGCATCTAGCATATTATGTGTAGCCTCCTGAAGGGAGGTGAAGGACCGAATTACAGGAAATTACAATTAGTAAGTCAGCTTCCCTGACTATTTAAGGTCTGTTATCTAGATGCGAATAATTATGGAGAGAGAAAACAAGCAAAGATTTTACCCAAGAATCTCCAAAAAATGACCCATGCCTGATCCCACTTCTAGAGACACTGTTAAAATTTATGTAGGTGGAGTCCAAGCATTCATTCATCTTTTCTAAAGCTCCCTAGGTGATCTGAATATGAAGCCAAGACAGAAACTGTTCCTTTCTGATTTCGGGTAGAGCCCCTGGATAACACTTCACTTTTTGTGGCAGGTGTAGCCCGATTTCAGGACATCTGGGGCAGTTTTTAAACGAACAAGGGCGCCAGGAAGGCCACTGGGAGGTGCAGCTCACCTGCTCCAACATACATCACAGGGACAGAGAAACAGCTGGGTCACTTCTGCAGGTTCTCTTGCTCCCTTCCCTTTACTTCAGTTGACCATGAAGATCGTGTCTTGTAAGGATGAAAGGCAGTGGTACAGGAGAAAGGACACCGGAAGGAAGGAGCCAAGGTTTTCTGCAGTTAATAAGTAGGTCTAAACGGGAGAGAAATCCTCAGGGACATGGAGATGTGGAAACCAGATTGTGATCTGAGAATGAAGTATAAATAATTCAAAGATCCTTTCCAGGTGCAATCTCCTGGGTTGAGATTCAGATCTGGGCCCAAAAAGCTGCTGGCGCCCCCATCTCCAGGAAGAGTTGCTGGGAAGCATGGAGGGGGATTTGGGAGGGCAGAGTCATCGGTGGGCACTTGGGAACCCACTCCAGTAGTCACTATTTGTAGGGCATCATACTATCACATCTCTATTTTTACATGCACAGGGAGTTTATTATCTGAAATAATAGAATCTACATAATAGCTTCCATTATAGCTATTGTGTGGGTGACTCAGCCCCCGATAATCCCTAAGAAGGCACAGACTTCCTGCACCTTCTGGGCTGTTTTTTATTCAAAAAGCTGTGGCTCATTTTGAGGGTGGGGTGTCCTGTGAATTGTCTGCCAGGACAACTGAAGGATTTCCTTCCATGGTCATGTTGTCCTCCTGGTCAGTCACTTTTGAAAGCTCCTTAGCTGTGAGCAACTCTGCAGTTGCTGTGTTTTGGATAGGGTGTGTCTATCCCCCTCCCCCTCCACCTGCCAGTTTCATGTGATTGGAGGCTTGTTGCACAGGTGACAGTATTGAGAAGAGCTGTGGAACCTTGAAGAGGCGGGGCCTGGTGGAAGGTCCTTATGTCACTGGAGATAGGAGGTAAAAAAAGCAGGGGCCTGGCCCCACTCAGCTTTCTGCTGTCTGGCTCAAGATGTGACTGTTACCTGGACAGGCTCCCACCATTGCTGCCTATCACATGACATCTGTCATCTGCCATGGGACCCTTACCAGCACTGAACTGATGAAGATGACATACACTTGGACCTTCCAAGCTGTCAGCTAAATAACCCCTTTTTCTTTATAAGTAACCTATGTCAGATATTTCATTATCGTGACAAAAATATGACTAACACAGCAGCTATGGAGCCAAGCAACACTCTCAAAGGGCTGAAACCCAGCACCTTTTTTAGAGAAGGTCTGAAAGTCTGGCAGGGCCAGAAGATCATCCAAGAAACTGTACGACGAACCTTGCAAGACGAACAGGGACAGGTGTGGAAGACTGAAATTCCTTCCGAGAGCAACCATAACAAGCATCATGTTTCTCTATTGTAGAAATATTAAAGAACAGTAATTCCTTTAGGCAACCAAGTGATCAGAGCAGCAGGAATTTAGAGCATTACAAATTATTTTAAAAACAGAAATTAGTGCCCCAGATGGGCTCAGCAATGCAGAGATAATAGTAGACTAGAAATTAATGTTATTACTAATTTTCTCTGTTTGGTTTGTTAATTTCCTCAATTAAAGGATCTGTCTTTTGCTGCCTACTGAGAGATGCCTCCAAATAATAGTTTGAGATTATTTCATTATTCAGTATTATTTACCTTGCCAAGTGCACAGATCTAAACAGCAAGGAATTAGAATGACTAAGATAGATTGTCTGTGTTTTCCTAATTATATCTCTTAATCTCTGTGGAATTAAAATATGATTAAATGGACCTTCATATAAATTAACAGGCAACATGAAGGAAATTACTCTCTCTGTTACTATTCACATTAGTCTAACTTTTCTTTGAATACCATATTATAAAGTCAGTTGGGACTATGCAAAGAAACAGAGTTAACAGTCTTCTGTTTAAATCCACACAAAGGCGCCATTGAAATAAATAGGAAAACTTTTGGGTACTTGTAAAATATCTGTGTTGCTAAAAAGAAGACTGTTGCCAATGGTTGTGCAGTTGTGCCGTGAATCCTGCCACAGCTTTTCAGGAAGAGCGGATGCTGTCAGCTGGAGATTTGGCTTTGGCACCAAGCAGTTGCGTAACCAGACTTTCCTAAATAGAATAAAGTACTTGAAAAATGAAGTCATCTAAGAGTTCCATTGATCACTATAGAAGCAAATCCTCTGATCTTAAATCATGAACTATCTCTTTGCCATATAAAAGTTGACAAGAATGACCCAGCTTAGGATATCCCTTTAGCTTATTCATTAGTTTACAACATACTTTTTCACTGTCCCTCAGGGAGAGGGCTCTGTGTTCCCCACTAATAAATGCATTTGCTTCTGGCAAGCCATTATGCATCACATAATGAAAAGATTTTTCAAAAAGCATTACCTGAATTTGTTTTTTTCTAATTTCTTATTTTAAAGAAATTGATATAGAAGCACACATTTATCAAAAGCAAGTGGAAGTTAGACTACAAATATTCCTAACAATACAGTGGAATGGTTTACAAAAAGGTAATACAGGATAATGGTTCATTACTTCAAAAAGTAAATTTCTTGTTTCAAGTTTCATGTGCAGAGACTGATAGGAGATTGAAGTATTATCTAGGCAAGGGTCTGAACACAGAGCATAGGAGTGCAAAATCAACACAATAGTTACAAGTTGATCTTGCAACCGCTCCCCCACCCTGGACTCTTCCTTATGATTTTAAATTCAATCCTGGATCTTCAATTCCAAATAGACCCTCATATTTCCCACTCCACCCAACTGGCCATCTGGACTGGCCAGGTTCATTTTTCCTCTCTTATCATACAGACATAGCAGCTGATCACTGAATTGTTGCTTTGATTATTCCCCAAATCAGTACTGATGAAAACTATGAGACTACATAACAACAACACGGATTCCAAGAAAACTGGTTTTACTCAGTGGCAGTGACAAACATTTCATAACAAAATATCCACTCTGTTGGCAAATATGTTTTAAAGATCAACTATTCTGAGCAGGAAGGATACAACAATTAAAAAAAAACAGATAAAGATTTCTATTTGGGAACATATTTAGATAAAAGATTGAAACAAATTAGTCAATTCTTCATTATATTGTGATAAATTACATGTGAGACCATGTAATTTATTGTCTCAGTCCAGTTTTTTTTTTATTGGTTGTTCAAAACATTACAAAGCTCATGACATATCATCTTTCATACATTTGATTCAAGTGGGTTATGAACTCCCATTTTTGTCCCAAATACAAGTTGCAGAATCACATCAGTTACACATCCACATTTTTACATAATACCATATTAATGACTGTTGTATTCTGCTACCTTTCCTATCCCCTACTATCCCCCCTCCCCTTCCCTCTCATCGGTCTATTCCCAGACAGTTTTGAATGAAAGAAATACCACTGATAGCAGGAATATGCATACATAAATAGGAAGTGTCACTGGTACTTAAACCAGGGCAACGTATATGAACAAGAAGTGCCACTGGTAATCATATCAGGGCAACAGAGGTGAACAGGAAGTGCTAGTGGTAATCACTAGAACAACATGTGTGAACTGGGAATGTTCCACGTGGCCTAGGAATATGATGTGGTAGGCACCTTCTGACCTGGTTCTTAAGAATGCCTGCTTGCTGGTACTTACACTTTTGTGTAACCACCTCCCTAAGCACAGGCTGGTGCTAGAGACTTACTTCACACTTGAAATCTTGCCTGACTCTTCTGTGTCATCCTTTCCTGCTATGTTCTTCTACTTTGAGGACCCACGTGTTCAGATCGTGGATAATCCAGGTCATCCTCCTTATATATTATATTTTTATTATACTGTATTATATAATATGCAATATATGCATATATATAGGTATATTCCAAAATCTTAATTCCACTTGAAATGTTCCTTTGCTGTTATGGAACACGTTTGCAGGTTCCGGGATTAGCAGGTGGATACTCAGGGGACCATTATTCTGCTCCTGCACTTTGGGGAAACAACGTTGGAATTACTGAAGATGCACTGATCCTGTCTGCAGCTGAACACAAAGTCATTGTTGTGACTGACCCATGTGGTGGACAGTCTCCATGGGACAGACACCATATTATTTAGACTGAGGACAGTCCAGCAGGCATTTGGGAAGAGGTATGCTTGAATCTAACCTGGGAGGATTCTTGAGAGAAGGGTGGATCTGATGGGGAGGGTCTTCCAGGAAGAGGAAGTTTTAGGCAAAACCACTGAGTTGATAAAGAGCATGCATGGATTAAAGAACTGTGTGCTAATAAGTCATGGCCGTGGTTTTAGGCAGAGGAAGGGGTGAGTGATTGTAGGTTTGAGGGAGGACAAGGTACTTTAGTGCACAGTTAGCATTGGAACTTTATCCTGAAATGTATGCATTCGAATTCACAGGCTCTTCTAATTATGAAGGATTTAAATATCACGGTATATATTTAAGTGGAAAACATGTGCTTCACTGTGACTTAACACACTCCAAATTTATTTTCTACCATAATGCATCCTTCTATGATTCTAAATTTCTCAGATTAGAAACAAAAATTGGCTCATTCACCCCAAATGTGATGACCATAGTCACAGATAAAATTAAACTAAAAAATATAGAAACAATTTCTCACAAGCAACATCTGAAAACCTCTGATCACATGTGGCTGTGTGCATGGATACATGCTCATACTTGTATACCATTTTACTTATAAGCTGTACATGTTTTGGTGGTTTTCTCTGATTGGCACATTACATATTAGACACTGAAGTCAGTGGCTTGACTAACCCTTGATGTGATTAAAGGCACATCTTATTTCAGAGTTGCTCATTAACTGCACTCAATAATCACTCTGTTTCATGGCTCATTGTGTGTCTCCATGTGACAAAGTATAGAACTGCAGCGATTCTTGACATAATCAAAAGCAAAGTCTACATCTGTCCCATTTGCACACCATTGCTGGAGGAAGTCTCATTTTCCCCAGTATAAATATGTAATCTTGTAGGATTTTTCTTGAGAGAAAAATTCACACGCTTGTTTGTATGGATTGTTTGGCCATGGTAGTTCTGCTAGGCTGAGCCATTCCAGAGCGGGCATCTTTGAAGATAATAAGAGTGGGTAGGAGATCTATTCTTCAGGGAAAACTAGAGAATTACATGTTTTGGTGTCAAAAAGGGAGCAGTTACTTTATGTGGGTATTTTCCCTGCAGCCAGTGTTTAGGGGATTGTTTTCTGTGACCTATGAAACACTTGTAATTTTCTCAACGTGGAAAGGTCAGTATTTCATCTCAGCTGCAATTATGGTGGAAACAGCTCTAAGTAAAAATGGAGAGAAAGGAATCGTTCTCACCAAATGCTCCTATTGTATATTGTTTTCAAAGAGCTACTTTAAAGGGAGAAGGGAGTACAGTGAGAGGGTGGAGGAGGAAGGGGGGAAGGGAAAAAAGGAGAGACAGAGGGAAGGCAGAGAGAAAGAGGGATGGGGCCACTAGAGAGAGAGAGGAAGAGACTAAGAACAGAGGAAGCCAAAGGCCATGTGAGGTCCTAAGGGAACAGGAAAGAGGATGTCAGAGGTAGTGGCCATCAGTTCTCAGCTTCCTCTGTAGATTGTGGAGTGCTGATTGAGAGTTCTATTTTGTGACGTGTAGGAGTGAAGTCCAAATCCTGCGGGCATCTTTGCTTCTGAATGCCTAAGACAAATCTCCCAGTTCAAATCTTTAGCCCTTTGGGTCTTCGAGAGTCTACACTCTAAAGCCCTTTCTGCATTCAGGAGAGCTCCAATTTGCTCTCTAAGCTGTCTTCCTCCAGGTCAGACCAGGATTTTATACTGTCTCTAGTGAATAGCTGTGGTTCCCATGTGTCCTCTTTTGAGACTTGCTGGTCCCTGCTTCAGGGGACTTGGATGAAACTATCAGTCAGGGGCTTTCTCTTAGCCTGTGATGATGCCTGGTCACCCATCATACACTTTTTGGGGCCTGGAATAGATGCTTGGAGCCAGAGTTAGTTTTTCTCCTTGTGAGATTTTGAGTTTTAAGGACCACTTATGTTTAAAATACAAATCCTTCCAATCATGTAAAGAGAATTCTTCAGGAAATGAGAGCAGCACTTTAGAAGTCAGAAGAGAGTCTTGGAGGAGAATTGGATCGCTGAGCTCATTTTCAACATCTGAAGTGAGCCTGCCGAAACCAAGAAAGCACTAGAACTTTTCTGTTTTACCACCCAATAGATCCATTTTAAATAAAGACTAGTTTCAGCTCACTTTGCATTCCTTACAATGAAAAAAAAGTTTTGGATACTATTTATTTAATATTTCCTCAATCCTGGTTTTGATTAGAAACCAGAATCTACTGATTCTGCTGATTTTTTTTTTTTTCCCTACTAAAACCTAAACCACTTTAGCATGAACAAATCTTCACTAATTCTCTCATCATTCTCCAAGGTCTCCATACAGGTACTGTAAAAATCTAGTTCACATGGATCAAACTCGGCTTGCACCTGTCACATTTCTGCCTTGATTTATGTGACCAAGATCCAATACTCTCTGGCAGAAAAAAAAAATAAGATCTATAAACACTTCTTCAATAAAATGGTCTCTTAAAAAGAAAGCAATGATCAGAAAGCATATGTTCCAAGTGGAAAAGATTAATACTGGAAATCTTTAATTATTAGCAAGTTTCTCAGTCTTTTTTATAGTTTCTCTTTCTGGCTTTCCACTCTTGGGTTTTTATCCCTCATTAGCATCTGTACTAGATAGCCATTAAAATAAGATTTAATTTAGAGTGGGTGAAAAATTGTCATGGTTATTTACTTGGGAAATTTTAGCAGAATAGGTCTCTGTTAAGCTTTTTGCTCTGTTACATGTGGGGATTTCAGTCAATCTGGATATCCTTACACAGAGTAACCCTCCACCAAACACGGGAGAACATACTCCTGACACACACCGACTTCTTGTGACTTTATTCAACACTGGGCACAGATACTTGGATGGTTTCTTCAGTCCCGTTTAGTGCTTGACCATGATGCTTAGCTTTGAAAACCTACTTGAAATGATGTGAGGAAAATGACCCTATGAATGCATTTTTATTTCAGAGCGTTAAAAATGGATATTATACATGTAATTCATTATTAAACTCTACTAGTGAAAATGTTTCCAAACCATATTCTGGATTAATGCATTCTAGTTCTTATTTACAGAACTAGAATTTTTTATTTATAAAACAATATTTATGTTTTTATTTACAAAACAATAATATGTTTATTTACAAAACAATAATATGTTTATTTACAAAACAATATTTTAATATATTAAATTTCTGGTGAGCTATTGTATACCTGTAAGTATAGTAAAGGTGGGTCTATAAAACAACTCCTTAGATAATTTAAAAGTGAAAAAAAATAGTAAAATCTAAAAGGTGGTTCCATTTTGGCTTAAAGAAGAGAAACAAACAACTTAAATCAAGCTAAAGTTCAAAATAATTCAGTTCTTTTAAAAGAAAACAAAGAAATTATGAACAAAAACTACCATCTGGTTGAGGTAGTGTGTTCTTTGTGGATTTGTGATTGGAAGTTGGTGAAGATACCGCAGGACAAATGTGCACATTAGATAGTTCCCACCAAAGCATGTTTTTAAAGAGGAAATTTATGGGGACATAAGGGTATTTATTGCCTGTCTTTATAGACACAGCACTTAAATGCCCTCAAAGACTTCTACAGTTCTCAGATTCCTTTGAACTAACCCCACATTCTTCCACTGCAAAACCATTGGCTTTCTTCTGAAAACCTTTCTTTCATCCAGTGAACAGCAGAAAGAGCCTCTTTCCTGAATAAAATACTGGCTGAAAGGTTTAGTGTAGAATTATCCTTGTCTTGGCCATCAGTGGTGATGTATCATTTATGGTTATTTGTCATATGATGAATTGTTTGAATGTCTGACACATCTTAAATAAGTTTTATGTATACATACACATTTTATAATATAAATGCATCTCCACCCCATTGTTTCTGTTCTCTAATAACCGCAAGGATGGAATATGCTGTAGTTCTCTTAGAGTATGGAGCATGCTGAGCCATGAACTTGGAAAGAAACCCAAACTGCCCTGTTGATCAATACTATATTTTCATGAGCCAATGTGCCAGTTTGGAACAATTGCTTAACTTGTCTGTTTCTCCAATTTATGTCCATTGGTCCTTGAATCTGAGATATTTTGAACATATGAATCAAATAATTATATTTGCACATATATCAAAAGCTGTGTTTTATAGTGAAGAGAAACCCTTGAAAAAAATCTTTGTATATATCTATTAGTAGTTAAAAAGATTCTGAACTTTATTGCAAGAAAAAGGAAATCATCTATTTCTGCACAATTAAGCTGAGCTGAAATGTTTTCTGATACCCATACAGTTGAGCTGATTTCTCACTGTGCCCAAGAGCACAAGAAAACAACCACTTCTTTGACCAACTTAGTTCTCATCAATAACCTTGAGTAGTTCCTAATACCTAGACAAGTGATTTTCAAAACTGTTGTGAAAATTTCTAGGGTTCCACAGACCTATCTCAGGAACTGCCTGATAAACAAGGGAAAGCCCATGAAGGTGGGATCAGGGACTCCTCTACACACACACCCTTCTAGACAGGTTCAATTCAACCTAAACAGCACATGGAAGGCATATATTCTTCAGGTTTTTATTTCAAAGCAAGATCCACAACTGGAACTAAATGCTACTGTGAATTTCCAAAGCCTTGTGAACTGACTGCTTGGAGAAAAGAGGGTGACTCCTTTCACTAAGTTCTTCCTGGATCTGGGACCACAGCCTGCTCTGAGGAGAGAGGAGGGAACAAGAGATGGAGAGGAAGGGATGAGAATAAGGGGGGAGGGATTTAAAGAAGAGAATCTGCACAAGGTGAGTGGAAGAGGATGAATACTTCCTTCCCTATCAGGTTATGTGGAAAGTAAGGAGGTGAAGCCTGGTGGATTATTCCTGGCTGAAGGTTCAGGGCTGTAGACACACCAGGGGACCAATGGAGTTAGAGAAAAACAGTTTCAAAGTAGCAAAGCAATAGAAGTGGTCACTGAAATTCCCAGAGAGGTTCCGAGAAAGGAAAAGCATCCTGGAAGTACTGTGAGCTTTGTATAGAAGGTGAAGATGGCAGATAAAGATGGGGTTCAGAGGAAAGAACATTCTGCTTAGCATAAGGTGAATGTCAGAATAGACAACGAATGTTTGTCAAAATTCTCAGGGGTCCACTGACCCTAAGGAAGCCTTAAAGAACAAGATCCCCTAGACCCATGTGTTCATCTACCTAAAAAAACATAATCTAAGAACAGTTCTTTCCAGTAACGGCTACTGTTATTTTTATGGAATCAGGAAAAATGCTCCTAATTGATATCTCATTTTTCAGTCTTTCATTGAAATCTGTTCAGTTAAGTTTCTGTCCCAGTCCCATATGTAATTCAAAGCTCTCTCTGGGTGCTAGATTATGGCTCCAATGGCCTGTGAGATCAGGGGACTGTGGTCCAAGGTCTCACTCCCCTAACATCTCCAACTACAGTTCATTGGTCAGAACTGTCATGTGACCAAAACTATCTGCAAAGGATCCTGGAAAAGTGACTTCTCTGCCTGGGCTGATGGCCAATGAAAACAAAGTTAATGTTGGGTTAGTGAATAGGATATAGGAAACTAGTCCAATCTGCTACACAAAGTGGCACACTGATGACACATTCTTCTCCACTTGCTCCAAGCTCCACCATCTCTTTTCAAATCCTTGCCCATGCGGGTGCATGCACCCCAGCTTCCTGCATATTTTGAGTCCTTTTTAACTCAAAATACTTAATCTGGTTCTTTTGCTACATTTTATGGAACATATGGATTTCTTATGTTGGTATTAGTTTAATGGACTTTGCTAGGAGACATGGTTGAAAACAACTTACTGTGCAGATGACATGTATAAAATAGGAATATAGAATGCAGGCTTCCCACATGGACTCTGGGGCCATAGTGCCCAATTCTGGTTGGTGACTTGGCCTCTCACTAGATGTGTTAATTGAAGAGTTGCAACTTGGCCTCTTTGTACCTCATTTTCCTTATCTGCAATATGAAGATAGCAATTGTACCCCAAATCACAGAGTGGTGAGGATTAGATTAAAATCATTTATAAGAGTACCTGGCACTTTGAAGAGTTGGCATATATGTCCTCCTCCTCTTCCTCCTCCTTCTTATTTTATATTTTTAATACTATAATTGAGCCAAGCAAAACCTTTTACTTCTTAGTTTCAGTGTTCTGATTAGTGAACTCAGAGGGGATGAATGATCTCCTCCCCTACTCATCAGTTTAGGATATTCTCACACAATTCCATGGGAGCCTAAATTGAGAAAACTTTTTTGGGGGGGAGGGTAGTGCTGCTATTTCATTTGTAATTTATCATGTTTATGCTTTTAGTCTGAGAATTTTTAGTTTTGGTAATTTATCTTACAAAAATGCAGGTATATATGTATAAATATAAATATACAGACTCTATTGAAATACTATTTATAATGACCCCAAATATGCATTTCTTAGGAACTAGTTAACTATTATAAATAATGCACCATTAATTTATAGCCATTGGGAAGGAGCTTGATGCTCATGGAAGTCAACAGCCAAAGCGGGGGAAATGCACACACTGCAAGACAGTGTCTACACCATGGTTCCACTAAGAATAGGGAGAAAGAAGGGAGGAAAGAAAAGAAAGTGAATGAAGCAACAATAACAATAAAACATATGGACCTTAGCATAGGAACAGAACACAAGTTTACACACACACACACACACACACACACACAGAAGGCTCTGAATCTTAGTTTCCTTAGCTGTACAAAAGATAATGCTAAACTCTCTTTGATATGTAATGCATGTACACATGCATGCATATGTATGTGTGTGTGTGTGTGTGTATACCAGACAATTAATAGCAGTTACTCTGGGGGTGGAATCACTGATGTCTTTTCTTTCTGTGCTATATATTTCTTTATGCACCAAATATTTTTCACTATAAGTAAACTTTACTTTGGTAGTCAGGAAAACAAAACTGTTAAACAAGTTTCTTTAAAGCTACAACAATAGACTTTGAAATCAGAGAAGCTTGGGTTCAAATGGAATCTGTATAGCTTTTTGGCAGTGTGACTGTGGGCAAATTATTAAGGCTTTGAATCTTAGTTTCCTTAGCTGTACAAAAGATAATGCTAAACTCTCTTTGATATGTAAGTTAATTCAGAAGCACATTTAAATTCTCTTATCACAAAGCTCAGCATACTATAGATGTTCCGAAAATGTCAGTCCTGTTCCCTCTATTCCTTGCTACTTACACAATATCTACAGATTAAACAGGTTCTTTTATAAAATATAAATGTATTCTTGACAAAGAATGCTATTTCATTATAAATACGCACCCGTGTAGAAAAACATCTGGAAGAGTGAACTCCTCCTTGGCACTAATAGTGACTATATTTAAGATGTGGAGTTAAATGAAAATTTCTTTCTTCTTTTGAATTCAAATTTTACAATTTTTAAAAAAATTAAATTTGCATTTATTTTGAAATGAAAAGCATACACCAAATGTTGCAAAATGTTATTTACATTCCTCTACAACATGTAGAATTAAGCAATGAAGAAAAATAAACTGAGGTCTTTGAAACTTATTCTGTTATTATTTTCTATCAAAATTACTAAGGGCGAGCTTTGTAGCTAAGTGTTTTCCTTACTGTGATGAGGTCAACCAAACTCTGCAAAGGAAGTGAGAACAATGGGTCTGGGCTTGTTTCTAACATTAGGAAATGCACTGGTCTTATCATTTCAACAGTGGATTGGGAGCCTTGTTTCATTGTAAACAATTCAATAAAACATTAGTCAAAAAGTGGATGTGTATTATTCTGAGAAGAGTCTGTGACTTTTGAGGTCTGAGTCTGTGACTGAGTATTTTATGAGAAGGAAATAACTGTCACAACACTTATTATAAGTAGAACTTGACGAAGTTTTGAAAAGTCAGGGTAAGTGAATGCTGTCAGTGGAAGGGGCTCCTTGTGGCTGGTTTCAGCCGGAAGGACCTGGCTCCAAGGGAACACCATCAATCTGTGACAGGTGGAGCAGCATGAGGGAACTTAGGAGGTCTTCGACTGTTAACAAGTGTGAATTCAGAAAGGGTTAGAAAATCATGCAGTTTAATTTTCTTTTAGAGAAAAGCATTTGATTTGAACATGTGTCATTTCTAGAAGCCAGCTCTATGCTGGAAATGCTTCCCTTCTTCCCTTTCCACTAAAGCATGCTAATGAAATTAACATTCACACAAGGTCCCCTGCCACACAGGCCCACGGCTACCCAGAGAGACCCTGAATCCTATTCAAAGTCTGATCACTAATGCAATGGGAAACATTTGTTTTTTTAAAAAAAAGTTTTTGGAGTTTTATTTTTTTCACCTTCAGGCTCATCTATCAATGATGCACAATTATCATAGGTACAGCTTTATGGTAAAGAACACTCATTACGGCTGCACGTCCACATGAACCCACCATGCCTGGGCCCTGCATAAATATTTGTCAGATAGATTATTAACAGATGGCTATTTAGTATGTGGATTTCGCGGTTCCTTTGCTTCTTATTTCTGTGGCATGTTCTGGTGCCAGAACCATTTCTCTCTAGAGGCAAAGAGATGAAATCAGAGTAAAGAAACTCCCAAGTGGTCCACTTTATTCTACTGAATATTTTGGCCCAATGGCTTGGCAGAGAGAACCTTTGTAAATGCTGATGAAAACAATCTGTTACATCTCTGTCACTGTTCATTAAGAGACTTGAGAAGATCAAATATCCATATGTCATTAAAAAAAAGATAGCCAACATTGAAAATGTGCAACTTCTGCCACATTGATTCTTCTGAAACCATCACTAGTGAGAATATTCATGTACCTGGTCACAAATACAAAACTCTTTTGATCTCATCCCTGCCCATAACCTTGACTTCTTGCCCTTCCCCTTTCTGCCATGTACTTAATGACACAACTTCATGACTGGCTGTTCCTCTCAAGTCAGAGCGTGCATCCTCCATGCTTAGGCCTGAAGGACTTGGCCTGTGTAAGCACAGCGTGGCACACTGCTCCATGAGGTCTCCTTCTGGTGACTCCACAGTAATCGTTTCTATCTCCATGATCATCGGCCAGGACCCATTCTCATCACTCAGTCATCAAGAATAGGTTCTGCACTCCCACCTCTTGCCACCCTTCCCACCTGCTCCAAGTCCCACTTCTCAACACATTTACAGGAGGCAGGTGACATGTTCTTTCCTTGACTCTTCATGTCTCTACCTTCAACCAGCAGACTCAGTGAGTGAGTTATTAATAGAGTTTACCCGAGTTTGTTTTTATCCCTTGATGTCTGAATTCATTTTCCAAATATTTGGCTATTTCTCCACCTGGGGTCGCACTTGGCATCCAGTAGGCTCTATTTACATAGTGGCTAAGAAGAACTAGTAAGAATAAGACCAACTTCTCAATTATATATATATATATATATATATATATATATATATATATATATATATATATATATAAATTCTAGAACTGGAAATTCCTCAATGCCAATATTTAGTTCCAAGTTCAAGAAGTAAGGAAGCACTTGGGCAGGCATGGGATGTCACTTGTTCCAGGAGGAAACACTTTGCAGATGATTCTACCCTGGACTATAAAATGTGGTCCCCTTCAACAGCACAGTCAATGCATAGCTTCTGACTGCTACCCAAAGCTCCATGTCCATACAGGGTTTTCTATTACAGTTTCCAACAGAAAGTGTAAATTACAGGATGCCTGATAAATTCATCCAGAAATGCTAAGAAAAACAGATGCTATTTTCCAAACCTTATCAAATGATTCCCTCTCTCCTCACTCACTCGGGTAGTCTGGAGCCAAATACGATGGAAAAGTAATTTTCCTGCCCTGATCACTTACACAACACAGGGGGAGAGTCTGTGGGAGTAAGTCAAATATATTAATTTCCCACACTCTAGTCTCTTCCTTCTCTGGGTGGTTAAAACAAAACAAAGTATTTGATTTCCCCCCAATTTTTCTACTGATGAAAGATGACAGATCCAATAGTTGAGCTCACAAATGTAAATCTTAATTTCTTACGATTAGAATCTGTTTCCACTGTAACCAATCCCATACCAGGGAGAGGTTCCAAAGTGTGCAAGGATGGTGTGCTAAGTGAGCTCCAGTCTAGCATAAATGATAGGATTTTCACCCTGGGTACTCCTATTCCTAGTCAGCTTTGACCTTGGTGAAACTGACAGGTCATGTGAAGGGTAGGCGATAGACTATTCCCACTTAGTGGTTTGCATTCTAGATACTTCTTTGTTATATTTTACATGTCCTCACTAGTAAAAAGTGAACTGGTTACAGGTAGTTTGATGAATCAGGGAAGCCACTGGGTACCTGCACATAGATTCTTAGATTATTATATTATTTATAAACATATTACACTTTGCAGTTTGTGCATTGTAGACTAATTTTTCCATCTTTCTATATATTTCATGAATATAGGAATGCATAGTGTCACATTTGTCATTAAATATTCCACAACTCCATTACCACCCATTAGAAAGTGTTCTGAAGGAGAGACAGCAATAAGGCTAGGAACATGCCATATAATATTTAATCAATCACATAGGTTTAGACTTGAGGGTTACTGTGTACTGAAGACACAGGATGATTGCAACTCTCATCTGAAGGCATGAGAATTAGAGGTATATTTATGCTGCAGAGCATATTTTGAAGGACAGAGTGACCCATTCTTTCAATATTAAAGTAGATTTCTGTTGCTGATGAGTTCTAGCCTGTTGCAGCATGGGAAGAGAAGGCCGAGTGGGCAGCATTCTGGTTCTGTGCTGTAGGCGGGTGAGGCATGGGCTATTGTGTGATTGGCTCTGAGCAAGAAGAGCAAGTGTGTTTTCAGCTTGTGGAGTCCATATTACAAACAGGCGTCAGCAGGAAAGGAGGCCTTTTATGCATCATTTGCAAACGGAAAGTATTTGATGGACGAAAAATTCTCTCAACGGTGGTAAGACTCTCCAAATGGACAAGTGAATGCCAAGAGAATAAAAAATAAAAAAAGAGTGACTGTGAACTGCCCTGGCAGCAAGTTCTTCAGGAAATGGCCGGGTGTGTGTATCCTTGCTGATTACACACATAATAGCTCCACAGTGTTCTGTATCAAGAGGGGTTGTGTTTCAAAGCTGTGTTTTCAAAATAAAAAGGCAGCAGCACTTTAATGGAACCCTTCTGCAAAGAGGCAAAGCAGCTGTGAGAGAAGGGGAGGAGAGGGGAGTACCCAGGGCTGGAGACAGTGCTGTCACAGGAGGGTGAGATGAGCAGAGCTCACAGCACGCATTCCGAAGGAAAAACCTGGGGCTCACTCTTACTGCAACAGGACTTTAAAAAAAAAGGTTTTAGAAAAATCAACATCAAAAGCACAGATGAGTATGTGAAAAGTCCAACTCTTGCCACAGTATGGATAAGATTTCTGGAATTGGGACATTTAGATTTTAACAAGGATATCTGAGGTTCAGGGGTAAGAGGGACATCTTCTGACAGAGCTGGGAAATTAGCTGGCTGCTACCCCCAAATGACTTGGTAAGGAAGGCTGTGAGAATTAAATTAGATAATGGTTAAGAACTCACCACCATGCCGAGCAATAAGTTCTATAAAAAAAAATGTATAAGTCCTAAGGATAGTATTAGCAATCATAACAACTGCCTGAATTATTATTATTTTGAGTACCAGGAATTGCACTCAGGGGGACTCCGCCACTGAGCCACACCCCAAGCCCTATTTTGTATTTTATTTAGAGACAGGGTCTCACTGAGTTGCTTAGTGCATTGCTTTTGCTGAGGCTGGCTTTGAACTTGTGATCCTCCTGCCTCAGCTTCCCGAGCTGCTGGGATAACAGGCATGCACCAGTGCGCCCAGCCAACTGCCTAAAATTTAGGAGGCCGTTCCACCTCCACCATCCTGGAAATGACATGGAGATGGTCAGTTTATGTGGCCGGGACCTCACAAAGATCCAGAAGTGATTTGACTAGAGATGTCCTCTTCTGTGCAGAAGTTTGGGTCAAAAGGGACCTTAAGATAGAAGCTACTCTGCAAAAGAAGACACAGGAGAATTAGGACAAACGCTTAGCAATTAGAGCTCAACTGGGGACAATCCTGTACAATTTACTTTTCAATTTATTGCTTTTCTTTTTTTTTTTTAATTTTTTATTGTTGGTTGTTCAAAACATTACATAGTTCTTGATATATCATATTTCACACTTTGATTCAAGTGGGTTATGAGCTCCCATTTTTACCCCATATACAGATTGCAGAATCACATCAGTTACACATCCATTGATTTACAAATTGCCATACTAGTGTCTGTTGTGTTCTGCTGCCTTTCCTATCCTCTACTATCCCCCCTCCCCTCCCCTCCCCTCCCCTCTTCTCTCTCTGCCCCCTCTACTGGCATTCATTTATCCCCCTTGTATTATTTTTCCCTTTCCCCTCACTTCCTCTTGTATGTACTTTTGTATAACTCTGAGGGTCTCCTTCCATTTCCATGCAATTTCCCTTCTCTCTCCCTTTCCCTCCCACCTCTCATCCCTGTTTAATGTTAATCTTCTTCTCATGCTCTTCGACCCTACTCTTTTCATCTCAGAGTTGCATTTGGGATTCCTTCATCTATTTACTCATTCACCAAATGTTTATTAGCCTCTACTCCAAAATACCTCTCGACAGAGCAAAAGAAGAAAACTGATTAAATTTTAGTAGGCCATCAAGGAAAGAATCACAGGTTGTATTCATTATACGATTAGATTTATAGTAATGGTGACCCTTGTTTTCTCTTTGAGAAGTTTCAGTTACCTGTGGGCAACTGCCGTCTGAAAATATTGCATGGAAAGTTCCACAAGTGATGAATTCATAAATTTTAAATTGAACACCATTCTGAATAGGGAGATGAAATCTTGCACCATCCTGTTCCACCTCCCCCCAACTTGCATTCTGTCCTTGTCCAGCACATGCACACCATGGGTACTATGCACTGGTTACTTACTTAATGGCTGTCTCTATTATCAGATTGTAGCAATATCTCAGTGATCAGAGATGGGGTTGGGTATCTGTAGTTTCAGGAATCCACAAACGTGTTAGAATGTACCCCGTATGGATAAGGTGGGACTACTGTCATTAAATTTGGATTTAAATTTGCAAATATTTAAGTCACAAAACAAGGGATAACATTTTGGAGCATATGAAGGCTATTAAAGATTTTTAGTGTGTGGGGAAAAAAAATCACTTGAATGAACCATACATGACAGGAGTTCATTAAACTGTGCATTAAGAGAGCAATAATTTATACATTGAATCTTAAGAAAACCCCAAACATAGTCAACCTCAGCAGCTCCCATCTTGGATTTAGTTTTCCACAGAAAGAATAATTTCGGGTGACCACCTTTGAAAACATTAACCCCAAGCTTTGTTTCCTTTCAAACAGCCAAGGAATAAGTGCTCCCGTAAAAGACAGTTTGAAACCATGACAAACAGCCTAGAGGTTATGCAGAAGGAACAGGGCTTCTCCTATCTCAGGGAACCAATCTCAGTCTCTTAGTCACAAAGTCCCATGGTTACTTTAGTTGTATTAAAAAGCTTTATTTTTTGTTTCTCCTTTTGTTAAATGATCCCATTAAAACATATATGTTCACACACACGCACACACACACACACACACACATGGACACAAAACCATCTTAGTTTCAAAGAGTATTGTGCCTTCAACATTGGGTTTCCTGTAAGACAGAAAGAATGAACTAATTGAGGCAGCCTTGATCACATAAAGAGCAAGAAAAGTTCAGCAAATTATCACTGAAAGATCAGAGTATTATGAATCATTCTTCAAGAAGCAATTGTATGTGTTATACGCCACAGTTTTCAGAATATTTTTGTCTGACACTTCTGGAAGTACAATTGCCTTGTGCATTAGTCACCTACTACTGTGTAATAAGTGGATGCAGACTTAATGTCCTTAAGTGATGCCATTTATTTACAGTTTTTGTGGGGCAGGATGCTGGCCTGGGTCCTTGGCTCAGGGTCTCACAGGCTACAGAGGTGCTGGGTGAGCACCTTTCTAGAGCTCAGAGTCCTCTTTAAAACATAACATGGGTGTTACAATAGAACTGAAGACCTGCTTTCTTACTACTATTCCCAGGGCAGAGATGGGGGGCTTCTTTCCTCTCTAGAAGCCCCTACAGGCTTTGCCACGAGGTCTTCTCACAGGCTATTTCACAATATGTCAGTTCACTTCTTCATGGCCAGCAGGAGAATATCTCTCTTTCAGAAGTACCCAGTCTCTCTGCTGAGAACTTTTATCTGACGAGATTAGGCCCATCTAGTAATCCATCTTTTGGATTAAATCAAAGCCAACTGATGTGGGAGCTTAATTACATCGGCAAGTGCTCTTCATCTTCTTATGGAGTGCAACCAATTAAGAGAGTGAAATCCCATCATGTGCTGAGGTCTTACCTTCCAAGGAGGGAGTCACACAGAGAAGGTACACAGAGGGCAAGAATCTTTGGGACACCTTAGAATTCTACCTAGCAAAGTCTGTTAAAGAGTGTTCACTTTGAAAATGTACATCAGTAGCCAAACTGTTCTCTAAAGAGGCTGGGATAATTACAAGAGTGTATGGATGTGCAGTTGTCCCCTTCCCTAGCTCTCAATGCAAAGGATCACCAAAATGAATCCAATTTTGATAGGAAACTTCATGTTTTATGGTGTCTTAGCTACTTAAATATTGTTAAGTCACACTTTATATTTGAAGGATATTCATTTAGCAATGTGAGTTCCTTCCAATTTGGGGGGTTAGGTGCTATTTCATGCAGCTTCCAAGAGGAGAGACCTGGGCTTCAGTGAATCTGTTACTTGGCTTGGAATCAGAGGGTTGGTTACTAGGAAAAGTGGTACTGTAAACTATATTCTCAAAATCCTATCAGAATATCTATTCTGTACTCACGTGGGGGAACTTACTGTATGCATGCAAGTTGTATTGGGTAGGAATGTGCAGAATTATTAATTATTATTTAAGATTAATTAAAATCACTTGGTCAAATCACTGAAGAAGAATATGCTAATAACAAAAGGGAAAACCACACAAGTATGTTTCCCCTCAAGTTGACAATAAATCATTTCTCACAAGGAGTAATTTTCTCATAGCAGGTAAATCTGAGTGATCAGCCTAATTAGACACCAAATCATGCAAGCCAAAGAAGAAAGCAGGAAGCACTCCCGCCTGCAAGATGGTCTTGCATCTAGGAACTTAGCACAGGAAGCTGATGGCTAAGCTGGAGCTCTGGTGTGTCCTAGGTAGGGGATGAATGGGTTCTAAGGCTGAAGTGACTTAAGGAAAGGCAATTCCTACAGGGTCCCTGTCCACTGAATTGTCTTAAATTCATGACTCAGTTATTTCTGAAGTCTTGTGTTTTTTTTTTTGGGGGGGGGAGGATCTGTGAGTGACTAAGATTTATCTTTTATACAGAATATTGTCATTTATCTCTGCCAAATCATTGCCCCCTGTTTGACTTCTGCCTCGGGGGCCTACCCCTATGCCCTAATGGAGACACCTCCTTCATTGTGTTGGGCTTTCTCTCACCTGATGACCTGCGTCTTCCCTGGGTTTAAGTGATGCTATCCAGAATGGTGGAGACACTGGAGGGATCGCGGTCCCCAAATTCCTTCATTTGCTTAATTACATTACACACTCTGTCCCCAGCCCTGCTTTAGTGCTAAGGAAAGATGACCTGGTCCCACCCCACCTGGATTTCTCTCTGCTCCTTGGCAGGGCTGGAGAGAAGCCTGGGAAAGTGCCTCAGCATTGTCAAGAGCAGCCTCACAAACCAGCACAAAGCAGATGTCAGAACCTTACCACTGCATATTTGGAGTTGCTTAAGCCCAACTCTCACAGTGCATTGCAGGGGTTCCAGTTCTAGAAAGAGACTTGTTTCCATTGTTACATAGAAGCAGACCTCGGTGAACAACTTCCTCTTCCCTAGCTCTCAATGCAAAGGAACGAAGCAAAATGAACCCAGTCTGTATGCAATTAAAAGCTTCTATTGGCAATTGCTCTTTCTTCCTGGGCTAAAACAGCAGAAATCCAAATTTTTCACCTTCTCAGCCTGTTCCCCTTCCAGGGCTAAATTGTCACAGTTGGGAGTGCGGTCTATAGGCCATAACTGGCAAAAGTGGATTCATCAAAGGAATGAAGGTTCTGGGGATTTGCTTTTAATTTTTCAAATATTTTCAAATATCTGGCATTTCTACAGGGCAGTGGTTACTAAACTTTTTAGCCTAAACTTTAGAAAGTACATTTATTTTTGATATTTGTGTGTGTAGATTCATTAAAGATCATTCATCTGACATCATGGGATTTAAATTAACTGTAATATTTTGAAATTTAGACAAAAGTGACATAAAAACCACATAAGTTACTTGGCAATTGATAATGCTTCTGGAAGTCTTAGAAATTCTAGACAGTTACAAGCCATTCTTAATTTATCCATCAGGAAATCCACTTACTGACATTTGTCTTGAACACTACTTTCCTTTGCATTCTTAGGATAAGGGATTTTTTTTTCATATTCTTAAATCTGTGACAAATCAACCACATAGAAAAAATGATGAATGTGATTTTATGCATTCAAATATTCACTTAATTACCATCAATGGCAGGATACAGCTTCCATTCTAGAAGAAAGAGACATACTGAAAGAAAATAAGCTATGAAAAAATATGTTTGCTTGCTATGGTAAAAACTTTTATGCAGCAAAGACAATAATAAAGACAGAGGGAAAATAATACAGTTTATTTTATACTTTGCATGTTCAAAAAGAGAAGAATATATTTTTTTAAAGAGAGAGAGACAGAGAAAGAGAGAGAGAGAATTTTAATATTTATTTTTCAGTCTTTCGGCGGACACAACAACCTGGTTTGTATGTGGTGCTGAGGATCGAACCTGGGCCGCACGCATGCCAGGCGAGTGCGCTACCACTTGAGCCACATCCCCAGCCCAAGAATATATTTTTAACAAAAGCAAAAACACATATGTGTCATCATTTTATATTATAGTATATACATTTCCTAATACTATACATATGCATGACATTTGAGGAAGTGGGTAAGAGAGATGTTTCCTGAAAATTACATAAAAAATTTCCTATAAAAATGAGGTTTATTGGGGCTGGGGTTGTGGCTCAGTGGTAGAGCACTTGCCCAGCATAGGTGAGGCACTGGGTTCCATCCTCAGCACCTCATATAAATAAACAAAATGAAAGTACTGTGTTCACCTACAACTAAAAAATATATTTAAAAAAAAATGAAGTTTATGCTGGGCATGGTGGTACATGCCTGTAATCCCAGTGGCTTGGAAGTTTGAGGCACTGAGGATCGCAAGTTCAAAGCCAGCCTCGAAACTTAGCAAGGTCCTAAACAACTCAGCATGACCTTGTCTCTAAATAAAATATTAAAAAGGGCTGGGGATGTTGCTCAGTGGTTAAGCACCTCTGACTTCAATCCCTGGTACCAAAAAAAAAAAAAAAAAAAAATAGGTTTATGTAAGAATGTTTCAAAATGTGTTCTTATATAAATAGATACAGTATTTGTGCACAGTCTTATATTTTTATTTTCATATAGCCTTTTATTTGTAGTAAAGATGATAATTTGTTAATCAAAAATAGTAAAATATGGTATAACTTATAGAAGCTAATAGTGTTTTCTTGTTTCAATTAAAAGCACCAATTCATAAAATGAATTTGTTTTTTTTAAAAAAATCACAAATTAGTTCACAAATACACAATTAGTTCACACAACATCACTTGAAAGAGCTGTGGAAACTCAAGCTCCTCACTGTGGCTTCCTGAAGTCACCACCCCACCCACATTGGCTGCTGCCCACCCCATCTCAACCTCCATTGAGTAAATGTATTGATGTCAGAAGATCAGCTGGGACATTCTAGTTCCTTGAGAGGGTCTGATAGCAAGCAGTTTCATTTTAAAGAAAAGGGTCTACACTATATTTGGCTTTGGAACAGAACATACCACAGGATCTCACAGCCTCATGAACTAGAGCACACACCATGAATTGGTGGAGACATGTGCAGAACTTTTCAAGGTTATCTAATCACAAACACTTTTTTTTTTGATAGCGGGTTTTAAGAGATAACTATTCTAACAAAAATATTTTGAGAAACCGTGAACTAACACAAATCCCACAGAAAGCTTTTTTTAAAAATATACTTGATTATTTTGGGTTTTGGTATCTTCCCAAATAAGAATTGGCATCCCCAAGAAGTCTCTAATTAGGAAAATTTACCAAAACAAATTTATGTTTTATTTGGAAACCCTTTAAATGCTTTATATTTATTTTAAGATATATCCTCTATGTCTATCTGTAAATTCACAAGGAAATAAAATGCATAGGACCATCTTTGCCCCTAAACATCTTTAATACTCCTACTATTGATAACTCTCTACATATATATAGACACATTCACAGGTTTGCCAACACACACACACACAACTTTGCAAGTATCTTTATACACCATGAGATTAGAAAAAATAAATAGTGCTTGTCTTAAGAAAGCATAGTTGCTGCATATATGTGTATGTGGGTGTTCATATAAAATAAAAGAAAGCATGCTTCATTCTCCCTCCGAATCAGTGAGCATCCCCTATATGATTCTCCTTCTTCTTATTATTATTTTTTTTGGGGGTACTGATATTAAATCCAGGGGCACTTAACCACTGGGCCACATCCCCAACCCTTTTTTGTATTTTATTTAGAGACAGGTTCTCAATGAGTTGCTTAAGGGCTGGCTAACTTGCTGAGGCTGGCTTTGAGCTTGTAATCCTCCTGCCTCAGCCTCCCAAGTTTTATATAATTTTTGACTCCAAACTTAGGTATTAAATAGGAGTGGGCTATGGTAGGAGAAAGTATAGGTGGGGAGGGAGAATGTGTTTCCAGAAGAAGGAATTGCAGAAACAGATCAACTACTGATAACTTGATATGGGTGCAAACTACAAGACTGGCCAGCCACACTGGTAAGTAGAATGCATGGAGTTGAAACAATGAACAAACCCTTCAACAGAAAATGGGTATGTAAAGACCCATTTCAGAAATGCCAGGGTTGTTCAACAACAGAAAATCTGTCACTGTGAGCTACCACATTATTGAGTTAAATGAAGAAAAAATATTCTGGATGCTGATGAAAGATTCAACAAAATTCAACATTCATGATAGAAAGTCTTAGCAAAGCACAAATAGAAGGCAATTTTCTAATTTAAAATTAATTCCCAATCAATAGCAAAGGTCAAATTTCATGGTGAAAATTATAGCATTTCTGATAACTAGGAACAAGAAAAGAATCCTCATTATCATCCCCACTATTGAACATTGTAGTAGAAGTTCTAACCATTACAAAACCAACCAACAAAACAAAAAATAGGATTAAAAAAGAGAAATCTTTATGAAAATTGAGAACAGAGAGAAAAGTTTTAATAATCAGCCAATCTCATTTTTCTACATTAAAATCAAAACTTCTATAAAGCATTGGGAATTATAGAGAAAGTTTTACTACATTGTTGGATTTAAAGAGCATTACTACATATCTTAACTGTTTAGAAAATGTGATTAAAATATGACCACACAATAAGAAAATATATTACATGCTCAGAAGAACCCACATGGATAATATTACAAAATGCTAATGGAGAACATATTTTTAAAGAGTAATGTTTACCAGATTCATGGCTGGAAATATCCATCATCATAATGGTATCAATTCTCTCTCAGTTAGTCCAGAGACTGAATGGACTAACAAGAAAAATCCCAATAGGATTTATTTGTGGAACTTGACAAACTGATTCTAAAGTTTATACAAAAGATTAAAGCCAAGGTGAACTGGGAAAGGCAGTGGAGGGAATTACGTCTGTGTCCTACAGAGTCTGAGTCAACAACACTATGCAATACTGACACAGGGATAGAAATAGTACAGCCATTAAGCAGCATAAAGAGGAACCAGTCAGGGCACGTTGAGCATCCCCCATTGTAACCTCTGGTCTTCTGGGACATTTATTTGGGACACTCCTTCACTGAGGAAGCGGTAAGCTGGAAGAAATGTCAGTATTGTTCCTAGATAGTAATTACTGTACCCCAGGTCTTTTGGCCATTTGGCCTAAAATAATTTATAAAAATGCAACAAAAGAAGAACGTAGAGATGCAAGACAGTCTGCAGAAAAATTTGTATCCTTTTCTCTAGGAAAAAAAGATATTGTTTATTTGTAGACAAAATAATGAAATAAAAGTTTTAATTAAATGAAGTAATTTAAATCATAGAAAAATAAATAGATCATCTATCCTTTTGTTAAGCAGTCACCTGGTAAAGATAAAACACTCTTTTACTCTTCTTCCAAAAGCAGGAAAGTTGGATGTACTCAGACACGTGGAGGGGGATGCGGAGGAGAAAGAGAAGGAAGAGGAGGAGGAGGAGGAGGAGGAGGAGGAGGAGGAGGAGGAGGAGGAGGAGGAGGAGGAGGAGGAGGAGAGATGGCGGCAGCAGAGAAGGAGGAGGAAGAGGAAACATAATCTCACTAAGTACAGCATTACATCCAGCATGACCCCCACTTAAATGCCCTTTATTGTTGTTGTTGTTATTATTATTATTAAACAAAGAAGAACTAGCATCTACAATGAAAAAAAAAATTCCCTTTTGGTTGACCTTTGGTGAGGCTCTGAATATTCATTCACTGTTTCACTTGAATGAAGAAATGAATCAATTAGGGCACATATAGAAGTTTGGAATAAGATCAAGGAGACATTAGAAATCAATGTAAAGAAAGGCCTATTTAATATTTAGCACTGACTAAACTGCCCCCCCCCCAATAAGAAAAAAAAATCAGATAGATCTCTGCATCATACCATAAAATATGTAAACTCTAGATAGGTTAAAGATTTAAAGAAAAAAACCTTCATAGTTTATAGCTTTGAGAACAAATTATAGAGAGTGTCTTCATGAGATCAGAGAAGAAGGGAATGACTTTTTGTTTTTTTCAGTCTAAACTTTTTTATTAGTTCATCATAGATATACATAACATTGGGCTTCATTTTGACATAATTATTCAAGCATGAAATATAATTTTCTCCAAGTCAATCCCAGAACTTCTCTTTACTCTGTCTCCTCTACTCTACTGGTCTTTCTTCTATTTATTTGTAGTTTTAAAAAAAATTAGTGCAATATATATATATATATATATATATATATATATATATATATATATATTAAGGTGACATTCAGTGTCGTCTTCGTAAATGTATATAGTTTTATCCGATTTATTCCACCATTCCTTTTTCCAGCTCTTCTTCCTCCCCCTGAATATCCTTCCTCTATCCCACAGATCTCTCTTCTATTTTCATGGGATACCAGCCATCCCATTCCTTATTTTGGTTTAGCAGGGAACGACTTTCAGAGGGACACAAGGGCAGTAGGCATGGTGGCACACACCTGTGATCCCAGCTACTGGGGAGGCTGAAGCAGGAGGTTGGCAAGTTCAAGGCCATCCTCAGAAACTCACCCAGACCCTGTCTCAAAATAAAATAACAAGAGATGAAGATGTACCCCAGTGGTAAAGTGTTTGCCTAACAGGTGCAAGGCCCTTGAGTTCAACCCCAGTATTGGGGGCATGGCAGGGGGCAGGGAGAAAAGATGTGAATTAATTTTACTTTGTCAAAAATTAAATTTGGATGACAAAGACAGCAGGAATGAAAGGTAGGTTATAAAAAGGAAAAAGGAATTAGTAAGTTTTGGACTTCTCAAAGGATCAGTACTCAGAATATGTGCAAAGTTCTTTTTTATTTTATTTTTTTAAAGATGACTCGATACAAGAGTGGGTGAAGCACATGAAGGTGCAGATACCAGCAGGGAAAACCTGACCTGCAGCCTAAGCCTGACACACCCCAACCTGCACGGTCATCAAGGGAAGGCATCGTTTTGAAAAATTGAGACGGTGAAGGTAAAATAAAGGAAGAAGAAGGTTATTCGGAGGTCAAAGGTGAGGGCACTGCATACAAGGCGTGCTGGGAATTCAGCTACATGGCTCATAGGGCCTGTGAATTTTAAAACACAAGCAGAATCAAATATATTCTTACATTTAGTTACGCTTATAAATATACCCATAGATAGAGCTATAGGTAGAACAGCTTAATAGTTAATAGCTAGAATAAACATCAGGGTAGAGATAACAATTTTCTAACAATCAATTGTCAGGTACTTAAAACTGTTGGTGTGCATTACCCTCTCTAAGGAGGACTAATATTTCAAATGTCTATTCAGCAGGGAGAGGTGTCAATAAAAAAGATGGCCTTAGTCCTGGGAGTAGGAAGGCATGAGGGGACTCTGATCTCTGTTGAAACTAAGGGTGAAAGAAGACAGGGGGAGGGGTCATCAGTGACAAATGTAACAGCAACATGCACTGAGATAACAAAATTCACACTTGGCAGATTTCTAGTTTCAGCATGGAGGAGTCTCAATATCCACTATGGTAGGTTCATCTAATTCTCAGACATGCTGTAGATTGAAAGTTTGTGTCCCCCTAAATTTCCATATGAGGAAATGCTAACTCACAGGACGATGGCAGGAAGATGTAGGCATTGGGAGGTAAAGAGCCGTGAGGGTGGAGCGCTCGTGATATTAGTGTGCATAACAGAGATCAGAATCCCCTCATGCCTTCCACGTTGAGAGCACGCAGCAAGAAGACAGCAGTTTCAGAGGGTTCAGGTCCTCTCCAGACAGAGAATCTGCCAATGCTTTGATCTTGGAATTATGCCCCCTGAAAAATAGATTTCTGTTGCTTATAAGCCACTCTGTGATGGTTTACCAGGGCAGTCTGAGAGGGCTAAGACAGGCAGCTGAGCTGACTGGGAGTCTCTGGAGCCACATCTCCCATGTGCTTTCCAACAGACACATGAGTGACAGCAGTCCTGCATTATGACAATACACCAGACAACAGTCCTGAGTTTCTATAACCCAGCAACACAATTCCACAGAAGCAGTTTAGAAGTGACAAGAGAAATAGGTCTATCACTTCTGCTGTTTGCAAGACTCATTCATCTTGTTGATTTGAGAGAATTATAAACAGCCAATGAGAACAAAGTCTGTGTCCATGAATCCATAGCTCTGAGAGCCAAAGACATCTGCTGCAGACCTCACATTCCCAGTGACTACCAAGTTAGTTTCAAGGAAGATGCATTGTGTTCTGGGTCTTGGATTAACTTGACTTCTTGCTATCCTTGGCTCTCATAATATCTTAATGCTGAAAATAACAATGAGTAAAGAGTAAGAAGTGATTAGATAATAGATTATCTACAGAGGGTGGTCTACATTTTAGCTCTATCTAGAATTTGGCTCAATTCCTTTTGCTGGATTCAATCTGAATGTGCTTGTCTTAAATGTCAATTGTAACCAAACATAAATGTCTTGTTAAAACAAGTTTATCTTTGCTAACTTAACTATAGTCTCTGATTAGCTCTTGGAACTTCAAGAAGGCATGTTTATGGTTGCTTTCCTCTTGGTGGCATGTCAGAGCTAGATGAAAAAAAAAAAAAAAAAACTGTATTTCTAAGATTCCTTAAAATGCCCTGGAATTTCTTCTGTGAACTTTGAAATAGCAGGTACATACTTAATTTTATCAAGCATGTGTAATTAAAGAAATTATTTTATGAAAGGATTGGGGTTCCCTGTAAATTTCTAACATAATGCAACTATCTAACTTTATAAGAGTATCATTTATAAATTTCAATTTATGTTGAAGTTTTATATTGCAATGTTTTAATGGCTTTAGTTTGCACCGGGCAAGTGCACGAAACTTGTCCCTAAATTAGCATCAGGGAACTGCCATAGATAAATGAGTGCGGTAATGTTTCAGCCATAGGCTACATAATTCCATGCCATTCCGGGTGATTGTCTGCTGGACACAAGGGAGGAATCTAAACCCGAAATGTCTGGATGCTTCTGTGCTTTCTTGTAAGTGTAGTAGCAACGGATGCCAAGAGCTCATAAGAGGGGTCATGCTTGGACCCAGGGTGCAGATATAATTGACAGCTAATTTATCCCACGTTCCCTGATATCTTCTGAAGTTTCTATCCTAATATGGGATGTGGATGGTTATGCCATTTGGCTAGCAGGAGGCCTTGGCTCCTGACCTTTCAGTTTCCCCTGACTAACTGGGACATAGTGTATCACATGATCTCACCTCTCAAGACCTCTAGGATCCAGTTCTTGCTACTGTTCCCTTCCCTTTACTTCCAGCGCACAGTTCTTTACTCTTCTCCAACAGACCAGGCACACTCCCACTCAGAAGCTTAGCACTACCTGTTTGGAATGTCCTCGTCACAAATGTCCACATGACTCAGAGCTGTAGATGCAGCTCAGTGGTGGAGCACTTGCCCAGCATGCACCAAGTCCTGGGTTTTATCCTCAGCACCACAAAACAAAACGAAAAAAACTATGTGGCTGCTCACCTCTTGCAAACCTTTGTTCAAATGTCACCTGGATGAACTTGACCCCAGGGACCTTATTTCCCTGCCACCTTGGTCTTCCAAATCTCTCTCAATAGATCTTGTGTTTCTTTCTTTCTTCTTCTCCTCCTCCTCCTCCTCCTCCTCCTCCTCCTTCGTTTAGAATAGTGCTTATCACTTTACAAATGACTATATAATTTTTCTCATTTTTCATGTTTATTTCTTAATCTGTCTTACTTTGTTGGAATGCATGGTCCATAAAAGTAAGGACCCTTATTTTGTTCACTGATAAATTACAAAGTTCTAAAGTAATTCCTGGCACATAGCAAATGTGTACTATTTGATGAAGGAATGAACTTGGTAGAGCCAATGATAAGATATAAAAAAGGAAGAGACCATCTAGATTTTGCCCATCATGGTGCTCTCAGCACCTAGGACAGTGGCTATCAAGCCCATTTGATGAATCAGTAAAAGAATGAATGGATGTTCTGGGGAGGTGAAGGCTCTTATAATCCACGTAAGTATAGTATCCCACACCTGTGACTTCATCTCCCAAGGTTTCAATAAGGTCAACCACAGATCAGAAGTATTAAATAGAATATTGCAGAAACAAACAACGTAAGTTTTAAATAAATTTTATTACGATACACTGTTATAATTGTTCTATTTTATTATTAGTTATTGGTGTCTGTGTCTAATATAAATTAAACTTTATTGGTATGTATGCATAGAGAAAATACAGTGTATGTAGAGTTTGATAAAAATCTGTGGTTTCAGGTATCCACTGGGGATCTTGGAATATTCTCTCCATTGATAAGATAGGACTACTGTATTAGTGAGAAATAACTTATGTTGACTAGGGCTAGGGTAAGTCCATGTCCAAAATCTATTCCAAACTTCTTTTTTTATGTGTGGGGGGAGTACTAGGGATTGAACTCAGGGGCACTCGACCACAGAGCCACATCCTCAGCCCATATTTTATTTAGAGACAGGTCTCACTGAGTTGCTTAGCACCTCACTTTTACTGAGTATGGTTTTGAACTCTCAATCCTCCTGCCTCAGTCTCCTAAGCCACTGGGATTGCCAGATTTCTTCAGTGGCATGTAAACCATAAAACTACGTAGGATGCCCTCCAAAAGATAGTTATTTTTAGTTACTTAAGACCTCCAAAGGGCTACGATTTAAAAGCAGGTGATGGGGCCTCTTGTGCAAAGCAAAAGTAGGTGAAGAAGATTTGTCCTGTGACAGATTGCAGCACAGAAGGAAATTTCTCTGCTTTGTGCTGTTGCTTGTGTTGTAAGTAGAAATCCCAAGTTTTGGAGTCAAAGACCTGCATCAAGTGCTCTCTGTATCATACCCTAGGCTGCGGGACTCAGATGTCACTCTTTCTAGGCCCCTGTTGCTTGTATTTTAAAGTAATTCCGAAGCACCCAAGCTGTTGTGAAGCTGCAAAGGATGTGTCAAGTAAAAGGCTTGGTGAACACTCCAACAAATATCACTATGCCCTCTTCATGCTCCCTGGGCATGGTTCTAATAGTTTAGCTCTAATGATGATCTAACAATTCTATTGCATATTATAATTGCATAATGATGCATAATTGCATATTATAATTCTAAGTAAGAGTATTTTTTCTTATTCAAGGTCACCCGACTATTAGACGACTTTCCTTCCTTAGTTTCTTCTTGCATTTTACACTGGCTCTAAACAGTCCCAAAATGCCACATGAAATGGAATTAAAGTACAGGCCATTTCATTTCTTCCTCAGTGGTAATCTAGCTAGTGATGCCCAAGGGTGGTTATTAATAATGAGTTCCTTAGAAAGTCCAGCATTCATGAGAATAGTTACTAGAAGGGTAGAGCAGTGATTCTTAATCACCCATTGTTTACATTTGGAAGAAGCTAATGGTACATTTACCTCTCTGCCAAATCATGACTTAATTACAAAGCAAAGTGACCACTAAAGGAGGAAGCTCTGTAGTTCACAATGAGTAGCCTCGCTCTGTTACTTGGGGGCATTTCTTATTGAAAGGTAATTGACATTTCGCTTCTGGATTTAGGAATAAGCAAATCAATAATCTGTGGATTTGCTAATTTCTTTTTGCCACCTACTTAGGTCCTCAACGGTACCATTGGCTTGATGTAGCTGTTAGTTAGAATGGAGTCCAGGTCTTCAGCTTCCAGTATGCAAATCATGCACTCTCTTAAGACTGGAGGAAATGAGATCCCCGAAGGACTGAGGACTTTCTAGGGTTCTCAGAGCTGCTCGATGGCAGAGCTGTGATTTGAATTCCTAGAAAGAGAAGCCAGTTGAGGACTCAGAATTCATCATCAGGGTGACTAATCAAAATGACACAGATTTCATCTCACACCGGTCACGAATATGAACATTAATGAATGCTGGAGAGGATATGGAGAAAAAGGAACACTTTTACACTGTGGTGGGATTATAAATTAGTACAAACTCTATGGAAATTAGTATGCAGGTTCCTCAAAAGATTAGTCATGGAACCATAATGACCCAGCTATTCCACTCAGGATTTATCCTAAAGCATTAAAGTCATCATACTATAGTGACACATGCATACCCATGTTTATATCAGCACAATTCATAACACCCAAAGTATAGAACTAGCCTAGGTGACAATCAACAGTTGAATGGATGAAGAAAATGTGATATATATGTTCCCCAATGGAATTTTATTGAGCCAAAAATAAAAAAGAAATGATGGCTTTTGCAGGAAAATGGATGGCACTTGAAAACATCATGTTAAGCAAAATAAGCCAAACTCAGAAAGTCAAAGGAAATATGTTTTTTCCGGTATGTGGAAGCTGGAGAAGAAAGATGCAGGGATTCCCATGAAAATCAAAAGAAGATCAGTAGGGTGGCAGAAAAGGACCAGGAGGAGGAAAAGGAAAAGTACTGGGGAATGATATTGGTGAAATCACATTATTCTATTGTGTGCATATACAAATATGTAATAATGAATCCCACATTGTGAATAGTTTAATGCACCATTAAAAATATGGAAAAATGGAAAGTTTTTAGAAAAATCAAGGCAATCCCACATTTCGGCGTGTGTGGAGTGCTTTCCCTGCATCACGTTTAGGGAGCAATACTTCTGTTTTATGTTTGTGTCTTGAATGGAAGACAAAGACCCTATTGCAAAACACATATAAATTGCTCTTGCCAAAAAATAATTTTCAAAAATTTAAGAATATGATTCATAAATATGGAATGAATAAGTGTCAAAATCCTCTTTAATGAGGGAACCAGCAAAGTGGAAATGGTGATTGAAAAACAAACAGGAAGAATATATAGGTGGTGAGCTGGGGCTGTGGCTCAGTGGCAGAGCACTTGCCTAGCATGTGTGAGGCACTGGGTTCAATCCTTAGCACCACATAAAAATAAACAAATAAAATAAAGGCATGCTGTCCATCTATGAATACAAAAATTTTAAAAAAAGGATATATAAGTGGTAAAGAGGATTCTGGAATAAGGTTTCTGGGTCAGCTGCAAAATTGGGCACTGTCCCATAAGAAAGATAAACCATTTTGTAGAGAGAAGTCATTTGACCTCTTCTGGACAAAAATCTACATGTTCACATGTGACATCATAGAATCTAGGCCTTCGGTCAATAGTACTTAGAGAGACCAAATAAAATTTGTTGCCTCTGTAAGCATACAACCTTGGGTGGTCTTGTTAATCAGTGTTCCTATGTGACACTGAAATCCTACCCTCTCTTTGCCTTATTTCCAACCGAAAACAGACAAAAGCAAGTACAGTGAAGATTCTTTGGACATACCTCTGGAAATTATTCAAAAGTCCATTACTTTTGAATGCATAGCTTCGTAGGGATGGATAACACATGGGTATTTACTAAGGGACAAATAACTTTCTTGCTTTGTTCCCTAGTAAGTGTGATTTCTGGTTTTGTACAGACAAGCCTTAAACAGATGTAACACAATACTATTTCATGACATTATAAGCTGCTATTCTCAGAGGTTCCTTGCTTCTATTATCTCTCTCTCCACTGTTGGGGCAGCACAGACAGCTGCCTCTCCTTGCTGCCCTCAGGGAAGGAGTGAGACAAGGCTTTTGAAATTCATAGCAGACACAACAGTCTTCAAAGACCGAATAAAGTAAATTCATAAGAAAGGCCTGGGACTTTCCAGTAAGAAAAAAAAGATGTGTAGGTTTCATTAACTAGAGTCTGGGGTATTAGGAGCAGAGTTTTCGACATAAATCCTGGAGTGGGGAGGGTGATGTTAAGACCAACAGCTGCCTTTTTTGCCCCAAGGCCAGGAACTGGGGTGAAAAGGATCTTAGAGGGCCTCAAAGGTGGTGGACAGAGCCAGGGCCCTGGCCCCAGCAGAACAAGGCCCCAGGTCACTGTGGCGTTTTACAAAGAGGTGACTCACAAGATGGGGCTGTCATTACCTTCCTTCCTATAGGAGATGGTGTGCCTGCCTCTCCCACCTTCCCACATCCTGAAACATACTAATAGTCCTGCCACTTGGCACCCACACTATTCCAGAGCTGACGTGGCTTTCTCTCCTCATGAAAGAACACTGGTGTGGCAGCTACAACAGTGTTTCCCTGGTGAGTTCTGTAGAACACCATCTGTGGAAACAGACTTCTATTAAAACTATATATATTATTTATTGTGGTACTAGGGATGAACCCAGGGCCTTGCACATGCTAGGCAAGCAACCACCACTGAGCCACATCCCCAACATTTTTATTTGCAGGCGAGGTCTCCCTAAGTTGCCCAGGCTGGCCTTGAACTTTTGCTCCTCCAGCCTCAGCCTCCTGGTTAGCTGGGATTAAGTGTGTGCCACTCTGACCTGAACCTATTGAGGTTTTTATAAGAGTTCCATGTTTGATGGGAACACATTCTTGTGTTTCTCCAAATATTTGATATTAGAAATCCACTAAAACCCAAACATCTCTTTCCCAGGAACACTACTGGCATCCTGTGAGGCTAGGGGTTCTTTGAATCATGCTTTGAGGACCACTGGCCAGCTTTCTGCTGGCCTTGTGTCCAGAGTTTGCCTTCTGATGGGCTTTCCTCAAAGAGCAAGAATACCACTTAGAATCTTTAGAAGCACAGGTGGAGACTCATGTAAATGAGCAGGGACTGGTATGTGGATAGGTCTGAAAGGCACCTTCCCTTCCCCACATACCTTCTTCTGATAAAGGAATGGTAGGCACATTCCAGTTCACCAGTTCACCAGTTACTGCCTCAGGAAAGATTGAGGTTACAGATAGTTCAAATCCATTGCTACCATAGAAAGAAGACTATTAGGCCTCTGTGACACAATGATATGTTACCAACAGTTCATGGCTGATTCCAACTAACACTGTATTAGCAATGCTTTTCTTAAAAGTATATAGGGTAATGGAACTACCATTTGACCCAGTTATCCCAATCCTTGGTATATACCCAAAGGACTTAAAATCAGTATACTAGAGTGATGTGGCCATATCAATGTTTATAGCAGCTCAATTCACAGTAGTTAAGCTATGGAACCAACCTAGCTGCACTTTAAGAAAATGTGGTATATACACACAATGGAATATTATTCAGCCAAAAAGAAGAATGAAATGATGGCATTTGTCAATAAGTGAATGGAACTGGAGACAATCATGCTATGTGAAATAAAACAATCCCCCCAAACTAAAAGCCAAATTGTTCTCTCTGATATACCAATGATAACACACAATAAGGGGGAAAAGAGAATAAAATTTCAGTGCATTAGAAAAAGGGGACTGAAGAGAAGGAAGGGGTTATTGGTATAAGAAAGACAGTAGAACGAATCAGACATAACTTTCCTATGTTTGCATATGAATACATCACCAGGGTAACTCCACGTCATGTACAACCACAAGAATGGGATCCTAATTAGAATAAGATATACTCCACATATGTATAATATGTCAGAATACACTCTACTATCATGTATATCTAAAAGGAACAAAGGAAATAAGTATATAGGGTAAGTTACCACTGCTTTCCCATTTCATTCACGGACTCTGGGGAAGAATTAGACTTCAGGACTGAGCCCTGCCTGTTTAAATCTCTCTGGGTAGAAAGATTGGAGGAAAGTAGATCCTAAGAGTAAAAGGAAGAGGGAGGGAATCTGCCCTGGGCCGATGGTGGGCAGCCCAAGGGGAAGGGCTGGGAGTAGGGTCTGGGGGACCCCTGATATCCACTCCCCCTCACCATCCTACTCTTGCCAGGGGCAAGATGATAGGATCAAGACTGGCTCCAAAGACGTAACAAATAATCATCATTTAGAAAATATTCAGCTACACCAACAATTCAGGGTATGAAATTAACACAGTACATCCTACTTGGGATGTGGGGCTAGATCTTGGTTTGGTGAGGCCTTTGGTTTGTACAACTTGGGGGTCTTTAAAGTTGGAGAGGAAAGAGTCTGCAGTCTTAGATGATTGTGGTAAAAGATTTTACTTTTGCAAAATTTTCAAAATCTTACACGAATCCATTTCTAGGTCTCTCCTGAGATCTTGGAGGGACATGGTTCAGTGAAACTTGAAGCTTGGCTGGAGAGGATTTTAACCTGGGGGATGTGTGTGGCCAACAGATGTGCTCAGTGTACCTTTGTTCATTTGTCATCAGACATGCAATTTTCTGGGCATGCCTTAAGATGCAAATGGATTCCAATTTTATTTAAAATTACTCAAATAACCACTAACAGAGCAGAAAATCTGAGGGTAATCATTTTCAGAATCTTTACAAGGGAAATATCCAAGTGGCACATACTATTCTTTTGCTAATACAATGGTAATATTTCAAAAGCACCTTTGAAATATATTTTTCAAGTTCAACTTTCCTAAGTTATGGTCCCACTGCAGATTAACCATTAATATTTTTAATTTCAGGAACACTTCTAGGAAAATATAATTCAGTGAGGGCTGGCAAACTTAAGTGTCAACCAGTAAATTTTAAAGCAAAGAGAGTCAGTGCTATTAAGGTAAAAATAAAAATTGTATATGATTTCACACCTTAAATCATTAACATACGTTATTTGGGTGACTCCTTACATTAGAAAAAAAACATTATGGAATGTAAAAGAATCTCATTTTAACTGGTTATTTCTTGAGGTGGTGCAGAAATAGAGTTTTTAAATGTATATGAATGGCAGCTACAGCTTTTAAAAATTACAAGAAGCTTCTTTAAACATTCTATAATATTCGGTAATTCTTTCAATTATAACTTTTCAGGGATTAACGGTTTAGGCAAGAAACAAAAAATCATAAAACCGAAAGAAGTTGTAACTCAAAAGCTACATTTAAAAAATCAAAGGCAATTACTCTATATTATCAGAGTAAAAAAAACAGGCTTAAGATTGCTTTGAAGTTTAAAATTAGGGCGACTATTAAACACAAATATGAAAATTTATAATTATTCAGTTGGTTAATGCAGTTGGGAAAGCAAGCTATATTAAAATCTTAATAATCCAGGCCAGTGTCTTAGGCAGGTCATGAATCTTTGAACCTTTCAAAATAAGCGTAAATTACCGACACTGATATTTTTTCATACTTCATGTTTTGCTATTTAATTAAAAATATTCATAAACCAAAGGCCATATAACTTTTCAGAAATGGAAAGTATTTATTAAGCTAGGTAGAAAACCCTTCATGAAGAGGTTCCCTTGTAGTATGTGTTGCCATCTTCAATCTCTACCTAGACCTACTGCAGTCACTTCCTAGTCTGTTGACAAGTGATTTGATGACATCATGTACACATTCTACCCAGAATGGCCATATTCTGGATATCATCTAATATTTCCACTACAAATTCTGACTGGCCTTTCCAGTGCATCATGGCAATTCATGGCAAAACTGAACCGAAAAGTCCATCTTTGACATCGATCCCCAGACCTTAGAATCTTGAGCCACCCAGAATCCCTGACTCATGTTTTAGGTTTCCCCCCCTTCCCCATCACCTTGGCTTACAGGCAACAGGCAAAGAAGCCAGCCGGCAAGGTGTTCCATTAGTTAGAGAAGGTTCTCTATTGGTGGGAGTTTATACACTTTATTTGACTGATAAAAACAGTCCCTTAAAGCTGCATTTTTATACTTCAACTAAGGTTTATTCATTCATTCAATCTAAGGTTGCCAGGTTAAATACAAGACACCTAGTTAAGTTTGAATTTCACATATTGAATTATTTTTTTATTATAAGTGTGTTCTGAATATTGCACGGGACATATTTGTACTGAAGAAATTCTGTTTTGTTTTCTCGAAAGTCAGATGTAATTGGGATCCCTATGTTTTTATTTGTTAAATCTGGTAACTTTAACTCCATCTTATTAATAATAATAGCCAGCAACATGACATATCGCACCAACTACACAGGCACTTAAAATGTCTGATGTGTTTTTAATTCTCGCAATAAACCCAAGAGGTAAGTGCTATCCTTATTTTCAGGTGTTAAAATGGAAGCATAGAGAAACAGAGTAAACATTGTCTTATGGAGTCAAGTATTATAAACCTAGGTTTTCAAGCTTGGGTGGCTACCTTTCATGAAGACGAAGCAGGGCAAGCTTTTCCACAGAGAAGAGTCCTGAGATGCTTGAATCTAAGGACAAACTCTTGAAGGTCCTTAGCAATCTTTGGGATGTAGTGTTGTTGCATAATAACAGTATGGAAAATATTCATGGCAGGTGTCATCAATTGGATCCATGCAATTAAATCCTGAATGAGCCTTCCAAGGTAAACTGCTACAAGGTACATCTCTTCGTAACTATTATGGCTTGAGTGTTTGTCCCCTCCAAACCACCAGTTGAAATTTGATTGTCATTTTGACAATATTAGGATGTGGACCTCTAACAATATTAGGATGTGCTACATGGCTCTGCCCATGAAGGGATTAATGCTGTCATCACTGGAGTGGTGTTTTTTTTTTTTTTTAATCAGATGGAGAGTTTGCCCCTTTTTGCATGTACAGGGAGAGTAAGAGACCCTCTTGCCTTCTATATATAATGATGTCATTAGAGAGTCCTCACCAGCTGCTGGCACCTTGATTTTGAACTTCCCTGCCTCCAGTGATGTGAGCCAGTAAATTTCTTTTAATCAAAAAATTGCTCAGTCTTAGGGATTCTGTTAGAGAGGCACAGAATGGATTAAGGTAGAGGCCAAATGATTTGGCCTGCACTTATGTAAAATAATCTCTTTAAATGAGTACCAGCAACTGCCAAAATGAAGATTTGTATTTCAACATAATTCCATTTATTATGCACATGTGTCAGATCTAGGAAATCCAAAGATGCATAAAACAGAGATAGGAAGGGACAAAGAGACAATAAAATGCAGTACATTTCTGAATGTGAAGGTGGGGGTAGGGAGTATGTGTGCATAAACCCAGAGCACAGCAGGTAGCCCATCTCCAGAGTCAAGAATTCTAAGGAAGTCTCAGAGGAGATGATGGCGGACTAAACCACATGGAAAGAAGAAGTACCCAGTGGGCAAGAATCAGCCAAGTGAACACAGGAAGATGAAGAAGACTTTGCCTTAATCATCCCTAGGCAGCCCAATCTGGCATCCCTTGAGCGGATACCTAGAATAAGAAAATGAAGCCATGGGCACGGCCCGTGAGGAGACTGGCTCTTCCAACGCCAGCAGGCTTCTGAAAGGACACCACATGCAATTTCAGCTTCACATTGCTTTTCTTGATGCTGCAGTAGCCTAGGCATGTGATCAGGTTTCAAAGCATGGTGAGAGCAAAGACATCACAAAAGATATCACCTCCTGTCTTTATCCATACTTAAAAGACTGAATCTACACCGAATAGCCACGCTTTTTCTATGTACTAAGGTTTCAAAAGTTAATATATCTACTTTAAGAGTTCATTAGTTTTAGACATTTCGTATCAGATAAGAAGTCTTTTAAATATTTTGAGATGTGTGCTCTCTGTAGTATTTTCCACTGTGTTAAAGCCATTGCAAAGATGTGAAAATACAGACTTTGCAATGAGCTGGTGCTGATGGTTGGACATCCTGAAAAGGCCACAAAAACACTGACTTCAGTACATTTAACTTTGCACTCCAGAGAAGTCTTATATTAGACCTGGATAACGAGAGAAAGAACATGGACCCTGTCATCAAGATTCCACCTGTGTCTCCTATGTTGAAGTTCATAAAATGCTCCATAAGGAAGCTTAGATGATGCGTTTTATGCTTGGTGCCCTGAGCATTAGCCTGGGAATGAAGAGAAGATGATTAACATCAACAATTGCTCTCAAGAATTCTAATTCTATAACTGAAGCTGTTAGATGGAATTACTTTTACTTATTTGCATTTCAAATCTTTAATAATTTAGAAAAAAAATGCATGAGACCTGGGAAAGTATCCAAAGAACAGATGATAATGTCTCCCACGAAACTGAATGTATGTAAATTCAGAAATTAAGACACATTTATGATAAAATTTCACAGCTTTATTTTCTACAATTGGAATTAGAATAATTTATACTTTTGATTCAAATATGGCAGGTCTACTCTGTTCAGACACATATATATTCCTTTCGTTGGCTAGAAGCCAATGCTGACCTCGATTCTAAATAAATAAATCACAAATTTGTTTTGGTGATGAGTTGTGAGATCTATTTGGTATTTGCTAACAATATTTGTGGTGTCTTACTGGATCTTATATTCCCTATGGTGTCTCCCCCTCCCTCCCCAATAAAGGTGATTTTGCTGGAACAAATCCTGATAATGTTAATATCTAGGAATAAATTCCAAACTTTCTTTGGTTTCTAGTAATTATATAGGAATGAGAGTGACTACAATAGTTCTATCAATATACTTATTTTGGTCAGAAGCTGCATTAGCAAGCATAATAAGAAAACATAAAAAAATAAACATTGAAAATTGGACTTTTAAGGCATCCATCATAACTTATGGGTTTTATTAAATAAATGCCAAAATAATTAAATTACTGCAAAATTTTAACTAAATGTTTATTATTTATTTTGGCTTAAAATAAAAAACCTAGTAAGTTTATAATATCTCATGTTCCAAAAATTAATATATTTGATTTACTAAAATAAAAACATATTGCAATGAATTAAGTTCACATCTGAAACGCCCAGGCTGGCTTGGAAACTCTTCTAACCTTTCAGAACTTCAGTTTCAAATTTGTGAAAAGACTGGCCTGGCAATTTTTAAAGTGTTTTCAAGCTATGAAAGTTTATGATTCAGGAAACAGCTTTAAAAAACTACTGAGAGGACCCTAAAATTATTCCATTAGATCAATTCCAAAGATCTAACATAAAATATGTCCCATGTTTTCCATATCAGTCAGTGGGAAAGATGGAGTTATTTAAACCATGCAGTACTGGTAAAGTGTTTATCTGCCAAGAGGAAGAAAATTATTATCATTTTAAATCAATAGATGGTATGTTCTCCTTTGAGTTGCACTTTTCTTTTAAATAACTGATTTCAGTCATAGAAAATCTTTTAACTTCTTTTAACTAAATTTTCAATATGGGATTTTTTATTATTATTATTAGTTGTTCAAAACATTACATGGCTCTTGACATATCATATTTCATACATTTTATTCAAGTGGGTTATGAACTCCCATTTTTACCCCGTGTACAGATTGCAGAATCACATGGGTTACACATCCATGTTTTTACATACTGCCATACTAGTGTCTGTTGTATTCTGCTTGAAAATGCACATTAAGCACTATGAAGAACAGCAGAGGGCGCCACAATCACAAGCAAAACAAACAAAGAAAACCTTGGCATCAGATCCAGGAAGTCCCTCCAAGTGCATCTGAGAAAAGGAGCCTTGGTCAGGTGGGAACCACACATTTTCAAAATCCATTTGGGAAGTTGCCAGTTGCCAGTGGAACTGGTTTGCATTTCATCTCTATCCATTTACAGATCAAGGACTAGTACTCTTGTCCTTGGGTATTTTTCTGGGACATTTCATTTCCTCTGGGACACTATATTTGGAAGAGGGGACATGGGAGCACACTCAGGGTGGGCAGCAGAGGCACTGAAGACAGAGGGTAGGTACAGCATGGAGACTGGAAATCTCTGGGTGGAGTCATTGCATGCCTGAGAAGGTCCCCGGGGAGACAAGGAGCAAGTGTCCCTGTAGCTGGAAGGCATGTATCTAGGATGGATGGAACTCACAAGAGGGCAAGCTTGGGGTAGTTGTAGGAAGGGGCCTTTACGTGAGTAGAGCAACTCTCAACTGAGTCAGATAACTTGGGCAGTATCCAAGCAATGGCTACCTGAACTTCATTCATGGATTTCAGATTGATGAATCTGAAAAGAGGTTGGAGATGACGACTAGGAATTTATAATTCTAATGCATCAATTACACTTTCATTATGTCCAACTGTAGCAAGTCTGATTTCCTTCCAGGAAATAAGTATGAGATTACATATGCTTTTGAAACACAAGCCCATTATTTTCAAATGACAGGTTATACATACTATGATGAGCTCAGAGATCTGTTATTGAAAGAAACTAATGATCATAATTGTTAAAATAAGTATAAGAATGATTAAAGAATTTGCTAATGGCTATTCCCTGTTGCCACACATGGGACTCAGTGGAGTGTCTGATTACTACTTATATGCATCCTTTCTTCCTTGCATAAGTACAGACACCCACACAGACATGCATATTTATATGCAGAAAAGTAAAATAAGCAGACAGGCATTCTTCTTGTGAAGGCATATTGATCTGTCTAGTTTTTACATGAAACAAAGCAAAGGCTTTGTCTGATCTGGCCTCTCATTTACTAGTAACTGGGTTCTGAGCAACTTACTCTTAATGACTCTCAAGTGGTTTCTGGGGCAGCAGCATCATCACTACCTCACCAAGGAACTTGCTACAAATACTGTCATCATAGCCTTCTAAATCAGAAAACTGTGGTGGTTGGGCCCAGAGTTAATTTTAACAATCTGTGTGACTGATACATATTAACACCGAGGAGCTCTGCTCCATCTTTATGTGCCTTGGTTTCCTCACCTACCAATGAGGCTTAGTAGGGCAATTGTGAGAAATACCTGAGTTAATATGCATCTATAGTGATTAGAACACGCTAAACAATATGTGTTTTCCAATATTCTATACAAATCTTGACAACCTACAAGAAAAAAGTAACATTATCTGTAATATTCATGCTATTTAGATATAGAAAAGGTGGACAACCATTGTTTTGCTAAGTGCAGGAGTTAAAATAATGGATCTCACTGAAACATAGAATCCCCAGATTCCTTAACCCTAGGCTTATAGGAATTCCTAGGGAGGAAAGACTGGTCAAGCTGCCTTCAGAAATCAGCCCCGTGACCCTCTGTGCTTGGGTCTACACATTCCACCCTTCTTTCTGCAGAACATCATTTGGTTCCAGGTTGGTCCACCCCAAGTCCCACATGGATGGTTTTTATTGAGGAAGCACAACAGGAGCTTGGTGTGCAATGTTGGTCCTGTGATGGAAGTTAGTTGGGGCTCGGCAGTATTTCCTGAGAAATCAAAAAGTGGCTAATTCAGGCACTGCAAGGGGCGGAAAAACAGGGACATTCTCAGTCATTTCAACTTATCTTCCTGATTGCTCAGAAAAGGTGGTCCTACTCTCCCCTTTGAGAGGCAGGGAAGCTTGCTGGTTATGAGTGAAATCCTTTAACCCTTAAAGTCTAGAAAGCCTTTAGTAAGGACTAGTGTAGGAAAGGGCTGAATTTCTAAATGTGTAAAACAGAACTGGTGCCCACGATGATACTACCTTCCCTGTAAACTGTGAGGCTCAGAGAAAAGGAAAATAGAAACCACCTAGAAAGTATGCATTTGCTGTTGCTGAATTATTAACTGTCACAGCTCAGCAAAATGATGCTTCAAGAGGTCAGGTAAGTCCCTTATCGTCTCACAGCCAGTAAGTGGCAGGATTGGAATTCCAGCATGGAACATCGACTCCAGGGTGAACACGGTCTTCCCTGCCTGATGCTTCCTTGAGAACTGTCATGTGTGACTAACTCGAGATTGGTCTCTCTTAGGAACTGTGTGAGACGTAATTCACACACGATTATGAAATTTAAAAAAAAAAATCTTCACAGCATAAGACTGCTGCTAAGATCTAAAAACGTTTAGGGAAAGCTATTTCCAGCTGGTGATGTTAAAGTAAGGTTATCACTCTCATTAATGAAACTTCTAATGATGTCTTACCTTTGGAAATTAATTCACAAGGAAGATATGTAGTCACGATGCTATTTATTGGGGACCTACCACGTGTCAGTGACATAGGGAAACTGAATAAGAAGAATCCTTGCCACCAGAAAGATGGCATTTCAGGAGTACAGCAGACAACTTACTATCCCAAATAATTCTATGAGGCTATCAAGAGGGCAGAGGGGAAAGCATCATTATTTTCTAAAACCTTCTTATCAGATAACACCAAGGTGCAGCCAGGGCTGAGAACCATGATCAGGCGGGTGGGGGGGGGGGGGAAGTTGACTTTTTCCTGGACTCCAGTCAAGTCCAAGGATTCATTCTCTCTTCACTGGCCTGTGTGAAGCTGGTCCTCTTCAGGTGAAAAGTTGTGTCTCATGATGAGAGAAGCTGAGCATTAGTTAGTAAGGACTAGTGTAGGAAGGGCTGAGCCAGAGCCAGGAGTGAGATGTGTGCAGCCACAGGAGATGGAGGAGCCCACCAACAAGAGAAGAGACAACCAGCAATCTTTCCTGTGCTGTCAATAACGCTCAAGAGAGGAGCCTTTAGATGAGACTCAGAGTGAGTTCATTCCGCAAACAAAGACTCTGTGTTCATGCATTTTCAAGGAATGCAAAACAATCCTGGTATTATGTTCATTGGACTCTGAATGACAGAGCCAGTCTATTTTCATTCTAGAACTCAATAATATGGGGCCCAGTTTGCCTACCAATAATATTTGGAAAGGGGAAGAAATTGCAGGAAGGGCTTTGCCACACATGGGGACATACTTTTCACATTCTCTCACTGAAGATTAACTGACCCACCAATCCAGGAGGGCATGACTCTGCACCATCCTTGTCTCTGGAGAAGTAGCAGCTTTCTTTAAAGGGTTTCTTTCCAGTATGAAAAGTCAGATAGGGAGTTCTCCATCACACCGGGAGGCACACAGATGGGGTCTGTCCCATAGCTCTCCTGGGGATGGTTAGGTCTCCAATAAAGAGTCTTCAATTTGCAAACTGGTGGATATCAAACAAACTGAGTGCTATTGTGGCTTTCATTCTGATGGTTTTAGAGGGTATCTGATATTAAGAAATACATCTTTTATTAGAAACACTTCCCCCTTGACTGGCCTTTGTTTTACAATATTGGATTCAAAGTGAAAAGAAAAAAAGGTACTATTTTGCTTTGTCTCCAGCTTTTTAAATATGTTGAGATCACTCTTGGAATGAAGTGCACAAATGCTTAGTAGTAATCATAATGATAACGTAATAGGTGTTTTTTAAATTTTACTTTAGATTTCCAAGCATCCAGATGTTTGGCCTTTGCTGACAGGATCCAGATGACTGATTACATTTCTTCAGTTTTCATAGTTACAGGACTTTTTGGAGCCACAACTCATTTAGCCCCAACAGTGTAATTAGAAATCAAAATTATTCTCCTATCATGAAGGACCCAGGTGAGCAAACTAAGGCCTGCAGGCCAAATCCAGCCTAGGGCACTTCTCTCCACTGTTTCCATGGCTTCTCGATGTCAGGCCCAGCTGAGGGACTGCCACAGAGATCCTAAGGCTTGCAGTGTGAAAAATATTTGCTACTTGGCTCTCCATAGAAGAAGTTGGCTGGTCTTTTAGGTAGATCATCTCCTTTACTTAGCTAATTGGCTTCCCTGTGATTTTTTTCAGAAGTTATAGTAAATCAGATACTTTTTATGGATATTAATGATAAACAATTTGAGAGGATGCACTAAAGATCACGGTCACTGCTCGGTGGACAGCTTAACAGAGTTTAATATTTAGGAGGTCATTGGGTTAACTGCTCTTCAACATGGAAATTATATTTGGTGGGTAAAATGGCTAATTTCAGATGGCTAGGTAAGTGAATAACTAATATAGTTTAGTTTATATTAATATAGTTTCCATTTTTATAATTTAACTCACAAGAGCTTTAAATTATACATACACAATGACAAATGATGGAACATTCAAGTTCACTTCAATATAAAGATTTAACTCTTACCAAATTTTATTATGAAACCGTTATTACTCTTACATTTGTTTGATGACAAATGTAAAATTGACATTTAGATACAGGAATAATAAAGGCATTTAAAAATAATTATTTTACTTTTTTCTATATCATTTAAAATGTTAAGTTTGGGCAAAATTTACTTTTATAATCTATAATTTGGTGATTTTTTTTAAAGAAAGAATTAATTTGTCTTAGTACTAACAAATCTGAATAGCTAAGCATTTGCCGAAAAGGCTTTGGAATGGAATTCCCCGGCAAGATATATTGGATTATAAGGACTAATACAATATCTTCCTTCTATTTTAATGGCTAGTTATGAAAGAAAGTTTACAGTGGTTCTTTTTCACTGGTTTGAAAAATAGGAGGAAAGAAATCATAGTATATTCATTGTCTACAGATTCTTGCATTCTCATTTGAACATATCCTCCGAATTTCTTTTAGTAAAAAAAGCATTTTGTCAGATTTTACCTCTTTATCTCCTCATAAGCACTACATACACACATAAACACACATATATATACACATGCACATAAACAATCATGTGCATGCATGTGCACCCTTACATGCTTTGTGCTAGAATTGAATGGTGCTAGCAGTTTATATGGGCAGATATGCCTCCTGTACAGTAAGGCTGCTGGGACCCAGCTCCCATCACACTCTGCCTCTTGCGCTCTAGGAGACTCTCTGCTGTATAGAGCTACTCCAAGGGACACACAATATTTGAAGGAGAAACAGAGACACATGCCCCTCTCTTGCCTTTGTTTCTTGGGGCACTCAGCTAGTATCCACTCTCTACATTCTCGTCTCTAAACTTTTATCTATGTAATATTTACTCTCATATGCCAATTCTAAATTCTCCTATTCTCCTTCTACTAACATAGAAGATTTTTCCAGCTGGTCAGGGATGGCCATCAAGGCAAAAGTGAAAAATCAATTCTCTCTCTCTCTCTCTCTCTCTCTCTCTCTCTCTCTCTCAGCAAAGTCACATTTAGAAAAGAAGCTCTCCATCATATATATATCACTTTCCTTCTAAAAGTGTATCTGTTCCCTAGGAAGCATCTACCCATCAGTGGCACCACAATGATTGTTGTGGAGGATTTCACTCCCATTTTGCAGATGACAAAGCTGAGGTTCTGTCAAAGTCAATGCTCTTCCCAAAGTGTGCAAGCAGTACTAGGTCCTGACTTGGGTCTTTAGACTCTAAATCTAACAACTTATGACCTCACAAACTTCTCATGAACTAAGGAATGAAAACAAGCTATAGAGAAATTAGGATGTGCTTGTTTGTTCTTTTAATTTTTTTAATAAAGTTTGTTTTTTTTATGGAATTATGTTTTACTGTCTTATCAAATCCTTAGCACAATTGTCATACATAAAGATTGTCAATTTTGGTGCCTTTAAAATGAAAATATGAACAGCTGCAGTGCTAGAACTTTAAATCAACTTTGAATTTAAGGGTGGCATCTAAAACATGCCAAATATTTGTGATGCAACAGAATGAAGAAGCATTTTTTTTTGTTTTGTTTTGGTTTGGGTGTGGTGCCAATGCAAAACAGCAAAGAAATTGAAGTCTTCTCCTCTCACAGAAGAAGATGTTGTGTCCAGAAAAGGGTCAGGACTTTACTTATTGCCAGTTAATATCAGATCCAATAGTTTTATCATTAAGTCATCCTGCTTTATTGCCATGGTTATATCAGGACTTGGCTATCAAATTAGCTGCATGTCCACTGGATGAAAAAAAGGCAAAATCTTTGCAGGTGAACAGATTCTAAAAGCATGTCACAGAATGAGGAGGGTTAACCATTTCTAAAGAGAAATGTTGATGAATTTTACCTTTCTACCCACTATCACACACCCATGAAGTCTTTCAAATTTACATGTAAAAAGTTCATTAAGAGGTTAAACACTTTATATGTCTAGGAACAGAAAAAAGCAGCATAAGTCAAAAATTACTTTGGTCATTTATTTCCACCAGTTAATCTCAAAATGCTTTCTAACAGTAATGAGATCAAGCATAGGGGAATGATAACAGTTTTATTACAATAATTTATTTTTGAGCATCCAAACCTATCCAGATACCTGAACATATTTTAATTATACTTTATATCTAAGTCATGACATGAACGTGGAAAATTTGCATCATGTTGGTGAGAATCCAGCAGCACTTTTCACATATAAATATATTTTCATAGCTCTCACCAGACAGTTTGAAATGAAATATATATTGAAAATTAATCTAAAATAAATTACATTTTCTCAAATGCAGCCATTGGCTATCACCTTACTAAAAAAAGACCCTTTGGCCAAAACTCAATATCTAGCCATTTGATTTAGTGCAGGCTACTGAGGTTTGATGAAAGCAAGAAAGTGTAAAATTTTAAACCCCTTAAAGGAAATACAGAACATTTTATAGGTGATGAAAATAATCGAGTATAAATCCCATATTTTATTTCAATCTCTCAAAAAATTATCCTCCTCCTAAATAGTCAAGTATCTAGATGGAGTAGACTTTAATGTTCCAAAAATAATCTATCAAAGCGAAGTTTTCCCATCAGCAGCAGATGACTCTCATCACCTTCAAATATTTCTCATTAAATAGGGATTAATTCACAGGGCCCGCTCCACTGAGGACCCACTGTAAATATGCAATAGTTCAGAGAAAGTTGCTAACATTGTCATTAAAGGCACTAACATCCTAAAGAGCTTAGCAAGTTTGCCTGTATAATGAGTCCAATAAAGAATTCTGTTTCCATGGAGGTTGGACAGCTATTCTGCATTGAAATCCTATTCGAAGTTGTAAGTTTATGTTTCCTTGCCTCTAAGTGACATTACATTGCATCCCTCCTTTTCTTCATTCCCTGCAAACAAGAGATAATTAGCTGCAAAAAGTGTTATGCCAGTCCTTACAGGGAGAGATTAGAAAGATACCTCCAAAACTGGAGCGAGGAGGTTGGTGGAAAAACTGGTACTAACCAGTTAGTAGAATGCAAAAAGGTAAAGTCTTGATTGAATGAGGTTATGAAATACCTAAAAAAAAATCCTGTGTCAAATTAAGAGTGCATTTTGGAGATAGTAAGGAGTTGGAAACAGTTGTTCATGGGAGACAGGACTCACTGGTGGGTTGCTTAGGACCAGGCAGAGGACAATCAGCAGCCTTTGAAGAGAACACTTGAAAGAAGGGCTACTCACAGCACTGGGCACTGCTGAGATTCATCCAGCTGGCACACAGAGAAAGATATTGGGATGTTAAAGGTATGCGGTTTTGGACAAGAGAGGGCTTTTTGTTGTTGCTGTTTTGGCAAACTCAGGATCGGGTAGTTTTCTCTTGGAGATTCCTAATGTAGTAGCATACTAAATGATTTGGTCTCAGCAAGCACTTCTCAGACCAATCTGGTCATGGAAGACTTTTCATGAAAGACTGTTATAGGCTGAATTGCATTCCTTCCCCCAAACGCATATTAAGTCCTAATCCCCAGTACCTCTGAATATGACTGTGTTTATAGATAGAGTCTTTAAAGGGCTTTCAGTTAGAATGAGGTCTTGAGGTCTTAGGGTGGGCCCTAACCCAATATGACTAGTGTTGTTGGTTTTTGTTGTTGCTTTTCTTATTATTTATTTAATTATAAGAAGTAGAAATTCGGTCACAGACACACATAGGAAGAAGTCCATGTGAAGTCAAAGGAGAAGATAACCATCTACAAGCCAAAGACAGAGGTTTCAGAGAAACCAACCCTGCCTTGCTCTTGAACTTCTAGCTCCAAAAGTGGGAGAAAATATACTTCCATTATTTAAACCACCTAGTCTGTAGTACCTTGTTATAGCAGCTCAAGCAGGCTCATACACACACTTTAAAGAATCATCAGAACAGAATACCATCTTACAGCAAAATGTCCCTGTAATTACAGAGAAGTGTAGGCAGGAATGTGCATAACCTATGACTTATCTTTGCATTTTCTCATAGGAGCCACTATGATTAGAAGTACAGTTAATAATTGTAAGGATCATAATAACTTGCAGGCTTGTTAATTGTATGTTTAAAGATAATTCTGTAATGTTTCAAAAAATTGGAGTTGTGCCTCAGTGGTAGAGCCTTTGCCTAGCACAGGTGAGGCACTGGGTTCAATCCTCAGCACCATATAAAACTAAATAAATAAAATAAAGTTATTGTGTCCATCTACAACTTTAAAAAAAAGAGATGAGAATGTCTGCTCCTATTAACCAAAAAATTTTAAAAAAAATTTGCAAAGCATCAGTTTGTGTGTTTTGGTTTTGTTAAGAAAGATGAAAGGGTAAAAATGAAGTTGTAATGGTTGTATATCTACATTTCATTAGATTGTTTTATTGGAAAGATTTGTTAAGTGCTTATGAGGAACCAAGATCTGTAATAAATAATAAAAACACAAAATAAACAGTAGACCTGAGTCCAGAATTTTAGAATTGGGAATATAGGGAATGGTATTAAACAAATATTATTATTATTTCATTTCAGTTTTGGTTAAATATTATAAAAGAAAAATATAATGACAACTCAACTATACAAAATATCAGTTTCTGTTGGACAAGTTTAAGGCAGATAAAACAGTGATACAAGGAAAGTTTCTAATTGGGGTGGTCACATTCTATTCAAATCTGCATTCCATATATGATAATTAATACTAAACAAGATTCATTGGTGGATATTATCCAATGGCACCTCTTATTCACCTTCTCAATGATATTTGGGTAGAGAGAGAGATGAACAAATTAAGAAATGAGAGACATTTCAATTTAAAATATTTTCCTTTATTATTTTTTTACAGAAAAGGACAAAAGGATCATTATATCTAATTTCATTAGTGATACATGTTTAAATTACATAGAAATAATTACCAAACCAAAATTGACTAGAGTTCAATTTGCTAAATTATTCAACAAAATATTTTGTGTTTCCAAAGAAATTCTGGAGGACTGGATTCACAGTGCCCCCGTCAATAGCACTGTCACTTACACCAATAGGGGAAAGGTGGGATTTGTAGCTTAGGCTGACAAAGTACCGTAACACTCAGATGCTGTGTTCCAATGGGCATGTTAACATTTCCTCATTTATGAAAAATAAAAATCATCTCCAAGTCATCTTTCCTCATCTTTTCTTTTCCTTCTTAATTTAAATGATTCCATTCTATTTACTGTTTAACAGAATAATCCCATTCTCTCCATTTTTGCAGTCTATTGTTCTTCTATCAGAATCTCTAAAACTTTCTTTTTTTTCCTTTAAAATGATTTATACTTTCCAGGAACATGAAGTATTTGTATATACAAATGATTATTTGAATAACAGGGTTTTCTTTAAGACTCTGGTGATAATGTTATTGGCTAAGAAGTACTGAAGGTTCAGTCTGTATTAGGCTCGGTGATAAAATCTTAAATGCCCTATTAAATTTAATCTATGTAGCAGCCCAATGAAGTTAATTCTATTATTGGGCACTTCTGTTTTTCAATTTTTAGTAAGAAGACATGAATGTGAGGGAGGCTAAGCAATTAGGAGTCCCAACCTAGGTCCCTGGAGTCCTAGATCCTGCACCCTTAGCCACCAGAATAGAACAGATGAGAGGGAAACCCGTGGGTAGTCTGCAAGCTTTGAGGCAATTAACCTTCAAGTTAACATTTAAATAATCATCTTCATACAGGCTCAAAAGCTAGGCACACATCACGTCCCATTAGAATATACTGTTAGGACGTTTGTGATACAGAGACATATAGGCACAATATTTTTGTTGTTTAGCAGCTTTGAACTATGACAATTTGGGGAGGAATACTAAAAAGAAAAAATATTTCTGCATCGTTAAGTCAATATTAATGGTTTAATATCAAGAGAAAGCAACTCTTTTTGCTTGGTCCACTTAAAGAAAATAGCTGGGGTTTGGATGGTTCGTTGGGTGAAAATAATATCCAGTTGTCTTCAAAAATCCACCATGAGCAAAATAATGTATTAAACAATAGTAAACTTTTAAAGAGGTTCCCGTGTGAATACTGAAGGACAGCGGTTTACAAAAAATGAATGTGCTTACATAGGCTCACAATGTGCCATAATTAGATTCTGCATACTGAGTCCCTGCTGTACATCAGGACCCAGCTAAGCACTGACGATACAGCAGAGTTCAGGTGCTTACTGTGTGTAGCAAGAAAGCCTTAACAGAAAAGGGAAGCTCAGGTGGAGGGTCACCACTGGGAATGGTCCACTTGGGACAAATATCTCTTAAAGCCTATTGAGCTGTAATTGTCCTGTATGTGTTGGGTTCTAGTTAGGGGAAGAAGATGGGGCAGAGCCTACATCCTGTCTGCCACTATTCTCAGGGCCCATCTGCCATCTTTCACTCTAATAAGTCCTAAAGGACTGACTCCAAGATGTCAGGGGACACAGTGGGAAAGAGAGTCATCCACATGGTGTCAATAGACAAAAATCCTGGCTAACTGTGAGGAAGTGGTTCTGGGGAAAAAAACCATCACTGTCCAGCAAGGTGTTAGACTACTGCCATATACATAGTTCAGCATATATGGAAGAAAAGGGAAACAATAAATTATCTGGTTCTCAGGAACTTGTGAGTAATGTCCAGCACAGATGTGCCCTCCTGCTGGTTGCAGACTTGGAAAGGCTGTGTTGTCCCAACTGCCAATTCCCAGGCTGTGGTCACAGGGAAGATGCAGTGGGCAGTTATAGCCCTGTCCACCAAATAGCTTCGTCTTCACTTTGACTGAGAGGCTGCATAATTTTCAGCTCTTCACAACCTGGGAATTCAGAGTGGACTAAGTTGTGATGTTTTTTCACTCCGTCAGAGTCAGGTGTTACGTCAGTCTACTGACAAAGCGGCCTACCTGGCAGTGCCTTCGGAGGTGCCCCTCTGCTAGAAATCTGTGTGGCTTATGATTACAAGAAGTAAGTGGGAGCTATTTCTAGAAATGATGCTTGAGAGTTTGGAAGTTCAGTTTATGATAACTTGCTCAGAAATAAAAGGAAAAACAAGTGTTAGGAGTCATATACCTGTTAGGGGAAATTTGTTTAGAATTAGTGGGTGTTTTAACCCTCGAACCAGGAATGCTATTTAGTATTGTTAGAAAACTCAATTTATAACACTCTGACCTCCATATCATCAGAATGTGCTGTGATTTGCCCACTGGTGACCTCTCTGACTGGCATGGACCATGTGCAGATCCCTGGGATACCTACAAGCATAGTGATTTATTGTCTTCTTCTTCCCAGTACACACAATAGGGTGGGCAGGCTGAAGCACACAGAGGATCCCAAGAGGCACAGTAGCCTAACTCCACATACCAGCCCAGTGTCTCACTGTGTCAAAATGCTCATCTCTCCCTTCTCATTATAATGTATATTATTTAGTGTGTTACAAAAGAATACTATGACAAATCCACTTTTGTAATTAATTGGCTTTACTTGTGATTCTGGAACTGGGCAGCACTCTGATCTGCAAGTGGTTCAGAATGCTCCTCCTTATTCCATGTCAGACCATACGGACAGCCAGAGAAAGGGAGGGGGCATGCACAAAATGGAGAGAGTCAAGAGAGCCCATTGGTGCCAGCTCATGATTGCAGCAGTAGTCCCCTTCGTGACTGGCTGAGACTCAGCTCCTCGTTACAAGAGCCCATGACTGCAGGTTTACACATCAGATTGCAGTTCACTATGAAGAGAAACCTTTCATACAAACACAACATACACTTGGAGGCAGCTTGAGGGTACATCTAACAACCGTTTAGAAATGGAATTCTACCAGATTATAGACATGGAGGAAGCCTCACGGGACAGTGTATAGACAGTGCTCGAAGGATGGAAGGGCAGCCTGAGGAAGGCTCCTGAGAGTCAGAGGGAGGAGACAAGGAGCTCAGCTGCCCACTCCCTCTGGTGGACTTCTGCCTCTTTCCCAAGGCAAGAGCTACTTCCACCCCTGCGTGAGCTCTCACTTTTCAGTGTCATATCCCACAATTTATGACTGGTTCAGTTTGTCCCCTGGTTCTCTGTGGGGCTGTTTCATAAAGATCAAGGTGACATTACATCCAAGATAGTCAGGAAAAGTCCAATTTTATACCTGATATCCCCACCCGATAATTGTCAAAACGCCCCCACTCCCAACTGTGCCCCAGTGAAGATAAACCAATATTGCCCTAACAGAACGTCTCCACTGAAAAATTTTAAATGCCTGCTCATGTGTCCTAACTCCCTAATTTTGTAATGTATTTTAAAACAATATTTTTAGATTATTGATACTATTTTCTTTTAGGCTGTGCCTAAATATCTTTATTTTCATTTTTGTTTTACATTGGTCAGAGCTAATTGAAGCAGAATGCATTGAGAGTGAATGAGAAGTTTTTTTTTTTTTTCTGATTTGACTTAAGAAGCAACAAATCTCAAAGTGCCAGACTGTACATTATTTCAGATAATAAAAACAATGAGGTGTTATGGTATAAACAAGTGAACTGAAGAACTATTAGAACAAATGAAGCAGATATTTTAAGTTTTAAATATTTATGTTAAATTGTTCATTGTGTACTTTGAATAATTTTGAATTTGAGGGGTCTTATTTGATACATTTCTAAATTATAGGCTTGTATTAGATGATCACAAAGAAACCTATCACTTATAAAATTTAATTTTGTGAATATGAGGTTTATAAAGCAGGTCATTTTGAGAAATATAAGGGGCTATACCAAAAAAAAATCAGTCTTCACTTCTGTCTTTTTTATCCACAGTCTGAGAAAGGGAGATGAGCCTTCCAACTCTTCCAATGCTGAAAGAATTTTTAATTTATGATAAATTAGCAAAAATGAAATAATATATTTTATGTCCACAGAAATAGGATTATTGTTGTAAACAAATTCTTAAGTAAATCCCATTAATTCTTTAAGTTATTATGAAGGACTTAACTTTCTTCTAAAAATCCTATGATTGATATACCTTTTTTTTTCCTAAATGGATTATTTTTCTGCAGGAATTTATTATAGCTGATATTCAGTGACCTGAAGGCTTACTAGTTCCTTTGGGGCCCTATACTTATTTAGAAAAGAAAAAAGTTCTCATAAAGTTCTTAATGGCTCTGATGACATATTTTCTCAAAGGACTTTGTAATGAGATATCATTATAAGAGCCACAGTGGCTATTCAGCCCATTGGTAGATCTTAGGTTAAATTCATAAAACATTCAAAATAAAAAAATGGAAGAATTATGTTTTAATATGCTATTTACTTGAGCTTCAGAATGTAGAGTATTTGTGAATACGAAGTTTAAATACTGTGGATTTCTATTTGAGAAGAGTGACATTTCAAGATATAAAAGAGATATCTGTCCCCATTAGCCTACAGATGATAAGTCGCACTGTGGAATCCAGCACAACATCTTTGTGTATCCTAGTCCCTATAGGGTTGTGATAGGCTGAACAGTGTCCCCTCAGAATTCATATGCCAAAGTTACAATTCCTAGTACCTCAGAACATCCCTGTGTTTGGAGAAAAGGTTTTGAAAAGGTAATAAAGGTTAAAACAGTCATTAGAGTGAACCCCAATCGAACATGACTGGTGTCTTTATAAGAAGAGGAGATTAGGACTCAGACACATGAAAGAGTGTTTTGGTGGGCACCTGTGGAATGTCTGAGGTCTTCCCTTATGTGGTGGCTTCTTTGTATGATCCCTACACATCAACTAGAGTGCCTGACCTCCCAGCTCTCTCAGTGTCCTGTACTGGTAAAGGGACAGGTTTGTGAATGCAAGCAACAAACTAACAGAGGCAGGAGAAACAGATACTATTAAAATTCATTATCCTTATATCCTTATTTATTTTTAAGGGAACTTATAAAGACTCTGGAGGAAAAAATTAGGTCATCTGCTAAAATTTCACATCTACAATTGTATAAAATGTGACCTATCCTAAAACATTAGGGGACCCTGAAGTACAGAGGGTAGGGGAGAAGGGAGGCAGGAGGAAAGGGAGAATATAAGAAGAAAAATATTTTTTGATTTGGTATAATATATCAATCCCCAACTTCAATGTGAAATTTATAGCAAGGTACTCTATGCTTGGATTCATGCAAATTGACTGAGTTTCCCTCAATCCTCATTTGCTAAAGCTCTCCTTTCCTTTCTTTCTTTTTTGTTTTTTAAAGGCTTATCAGAAGAAAATGTTGTCTTCAAGAAGAGGATAAAGCATTTATGAACAATGCCAATGTTGACTCTGGGTAATACAGAGCAATGACTCAAATTCATTGTTACATAGCTAAGTGTCCATGAGATTAGGAATGTGTTTGGAGAAAAGGTCAATGTCATGTTTGTGATACATTTAGGAACAAAATGTTGGTCAAACATTTTTGTGGCTGATTTCCAAAGTCTAAGCATAAAACCTGATCCACATATATTCATCAAATGTATACCTTGGGCTATGTACAGCCCAAGGCACTGAAAACAGAGCAAAGAACTACATACTGTCCTGTGTATATGGGTTTAAGTAGAGTGATAAATAGATACAAAAATCTGTCAACAGATGAAGAAAACAACACAGGGTGGTTTGGTGAAGCACAACTTTGTGATATTAAGAGACAGCGATGCTAGTTAATTAAGAAAGATTGAGGAAGCCATTCTAAGTCTAGGGACAGGGCATTTAATCTGAAACCAAAAGAAATCAGCAAAGTTAAACAATGTGTGTAAAAGAGAAGCATGTGCAACTGTCCTGAGCCAGGTTAAGACAAAATGATCTAGGGACAGAGTGGTACTTGTCTGTCCCAGTGAATGAGGAATACACATGTGCTGTAGATATGTGGAATCAGAGCAGGGCAAGATCACACAAATCGCCCCTGGCCATCTACAGAGTGTGGATTTGACCTTAACCAAATTGGATTTCAAGTAGGAACCTGACATGATGTGGCCCAGGCTTCTCAAAAGTCATTCTGGCTGCTGGGTAGAAAGAGATTTTTTGAGGGTAAGAAGAGAGGAAGGTAGATTTAAAAAAGGGGTAAGATGACAGCCAGAAATACTGAAATTCAAGATGGATTTGTACTTGCTGATGAACTGTGTGAGACGTGAGGGAAATGTGAGAATCTGAGAAGCCTAAGCTTCTCTCACTGCCAGAACTTTCTGTTTCACTGAGGTGAAGACGGCTCCATCAGATGAGGTCTTGCTAACTTGATGTCCTCAACATTTCTCAGTTTCACTGATAAAATAGAGATAAATACCCATCTCTCCAACAGCTCATCAGGTTCAACAAAATATCAGTGATCATGCTGTCAACTAAACCCCTGCCAAAATACAGAATACGGTCATGTTGGGATTCGAACTTCTAACTAGTAAGTAGAGAGTAACTAATAAGAGTCAAAAACTAGGAGGCTGCTCCTTTCTCTTTTTGATCTACACTCACTGGGACCCCTCCTTAATGGGTGCTTCTAACACCAGGAAAGCACATCTCAAAACTCTTCCCTTCTTATCTGAGCAGGTGCTAAGACAGAGGTCCACAGCAGTTGACAAACAAAGACCTATACTGAAGAAATTCTTTACATTCTCCTAAAGGTGACATGTCACGTGTTTCTTTGTCAAAGCGAGAGTTACACTTTGGAACCAACGGGTTCTTTACTGCATGCCATTGGCAATTAGCTTTCCATTAGAAGTTCTCTATGTATGTGACTCACTTTCATAAGTATTTTAGATACAGTGGTCCTCAGGCCTCAATCTATAAGCTATTCTTATCCTTTATTCCAGTAAGCATCAGGGCCTCAAATGCCTAGTGATGGCTAGTCTTAGAAATGAACTTGGCCAGGCTATGATACCCAGTTATCAAACTGACATTAATCTAGGTGTACCTGTGTAGGTGTTTGGTAGATGTGATTAACATGCACAATCAGTTGACTTCAAGTAAAGGAAATTACCCTCAATAGGGTAGGTGGGCCTCATCCAAAGAATTGAAGGTCTTAAGAGCAAAAACTGAGGTTTCCCAGGAGAGAAGAAATTCTGGCATAGGATTGTAGCACCAGCTCATGCCTGAATGTGCAGCCTGATGGTCCCCCTATGAGTTTTGGACTGGCCACACTCCACGAGAACCCTACTAGTGATTTGTACAGCCTTACTGTACCTGTTTCTCTAAAGAAGCCTAATACATTCACCCAAACGATCACTTTTATGTGCATCTTCTGATAAGTTCTTCTGACTAAAGTGTGTTTTTAGATTTGGGTGCAGGTATACCTGGAGGAAATGGCCTTATTATCTTCAGAGAGCTCTGCAGGACCCAGTTGTCAAACACACTGGTACATAAACACCTCAGTGTGTTTAGATATGGCCTTACTTGTCCTTTTTCCATACACTCTACTTATTGGCATTCAACTTCACTTTATTGAGTTGTCATTTTCTCATCTATAAAATAAAGATCAAATCCTTTATTCTCTGGGTTGCTGTAAAGATTAAATTAAATGATTTACACCCAATGCCTGGCTTACAGGAGTTCAATCAATATTGGTGACCCTCCCCTCCCACTCAATATATCTTTAGGGTTGGTTTGTTTCTTTTATGAATTCCCTAAGCCTAGGTCTGTCATTCATTTAATAGAAATTTATTATTTCAGTTCTATTCCTGACTCATGGAGCAACCCTGGCTCTCTAAGCAGCTTCATGCAGCAATGCTGGCTCATTTGTTTCTGGTGGACTGTGTTTCCTTCATCTTGAAGCAAAAGGAGCCTCAGGATAAGAAGCTATTCTAAAAAGGTGTGGATTCTAGCATCCCACCATCTGTCTCCAAAGCACTTGTTCTGCAGTGAACAAAACCAATTTTTTCTGCCCTTAATAGTTATTATGACTTCAAGAGCCAATATCATCTCTGCTTTTGGTTATTCTTCCTCCATATCAATGAATCCACAACAGTGAATTGTTATCAAAATCATTCCTATTCCCAAGTATAGTGGCACCTACCATAATCCCAGCAACTTGGGAGGCTGAGGCAGGAGGATGGGAAGTTCAAGGGCCTCAGCAACTTAGTGAGATTCTATCTCAAAATAAAAATAAATAAATAAATAAAATAAAAAAGAACTGGGGATGTGGCTCAGTGGTTAAGTGCCCCTCTGTTTGATTTCAAGAACACCACCACCACCACCACTGCCAAAATCTTCTTTTGCTCATTGTTAGGTAGAACCTTTCCCCAAATCTGTTTCCCAACTTATTCAAAAAGAAGCTTGCTCAAAGAATGTTGAACTATGCCGTCCGTGAAAATCCCCAACATGAACAACAATAACAACAAACCAAAGAACTTCGTGACACAATGTGCTTTTCAATTGCTGAGAGTGATATTTGAGAAAATACATTTTGCCGTGGTTGGCAAGATCACCCTTCTCATGACCTACCCATGAAACCCAAGAGAGTGTATTTTGCCAGGAAATGAAACAAACATTCTGAGGACTTGATGTTCATATGAGTGCTCTAGGATGTCATAATGAATTCTTTTCCTCAAGCCTTTGAATCTGAGACACCTTCAGCAATGTGATTTTGTTGTTGTTGTTGTTGTTAAGAGGGCTGGGGGAGGCACCTAAAATATCTTTTATAGCAACTCCAGTGGAAGGAGATACAGGTGCACATTCTTCCTTGATTAATCTCAGGCAAGGTCATTTAGTCTTCCTCCGTCTACCCACAGTGCTCTACAGCTAGGTGTCCCTTTTACTGCCCCAGCCCCAGGCACGTCACTATGAGGATGCATCCACATTGAGCATTTAGTCTGCTGCATTTTCCTTTATTCTGAGGATTCCACTGAGCAAGGCCAAGGTCTGATTCCTCTGTCTTCAGTGGCCTAGCCAGTGCCGAGCATGTGCCACCTATCTAATACTTCTTCTATAAGTGGGTCCCAGGTACACTTGGTTGTCATTATACAGGAAGATGAATAATTATCTGCCACAAATTCTGACAAAAGGGACTGAATCAATGTACCATGTTGTACCACTGTGGCCTATATATCCTTACACAGAATCTTCAGTCTAAGTCAGCAGCATCATTTTCAGACATTTCATCTCCTTCAAGTTTACCCAAGCAGAGTTGGGAGTAGAAATACATTCAGTGTTTCTGAGACATGGTGTCAACCACTTCTGAGAAAAGTGGCTATCTGCTAGACTTCAAGACCCGACTGTAGAAGAGAGTCTCCAAGGAGCATTAGTTCAGAGTACTGCTGACTTTTTCTTTTGTTTTCCTTTTTAACATGTTTTAACTTTTTTTTTGAATAGATAATATATTCACAGATATCATAAACAAAAGTGAAAAGACATGGTGAAAAGTCTTCCAATTGCATCTCTTATCTGCTCAGCAAACTTCTAACTTCACTGTTAATAGATTTTGGTGTAACATAGACTTTTTTATATAAACAAATATGTTATCATTTCCACCTTTTTTGGCAAAATATTACCTAATAATAAAAATATAAATTCATCTGTGCAGAAGGAAGTTCATAACAATGCGGAGAAACTGATAGGCGGATTCATAAATGGAAGAAATTGAAGTAACCCAAGTCAATAAGAGGATATAAAGGAAAAGAAAGCATGAAGTATTTGAGGAGATGCTATTTACTTTTCCATTATCCTTGAGCAAAGGGGAGAGAAGAGAATCTCTATTCAGCAGAGGGTGGGGAGCTTGGCAAGTCTGTGGGTCTTTGTGGATCAGAAGAGTACTGTTTGATCATCAGTCTTCCAAATAAAAAGTTTAGGGCCTGCCAGGAACATGAAGAACAATACCAGTCTGAATGGTTTGCTATAGCTTGTGGTCAAAAGTATTACATGAAATAGCACCAACGCTCTTAAACCGATGGCCAGCTCATTCCATTTCGCCATCTTGAAGCTCACATTTTTCTCTGCTACCTCTCTTCTGTCATCTGGGCTACATTAATGGAGAAATGGGGAGGAACCACAGCAATTATCTGGAAAATTAAGTGGAAAAACATCCAAATTACCTCCTCCTGCAAGGTCTGGGCAAATCTAAAAACCAATATTTTCTATGATTGAGATGACTTCAAGTTTTCAGAACATATAATTCCTTCCAGGAGCATAAAGTTACATTTTTAAAAAGCACAGACATCGCAAATCTCATCCAAATTGCCGGCTATTATTGAGATCTGTCTTAATTCGTTTTTATTAAAATCTAGTCTTTTCCAACTACTCAAAATGTAATGGTTCAAGTAATATTAATTTTAGATCAAAGCTGAAATGCTGTATATATTGAAGAAGACTCATCACCACCAACCTATTTTCATTACCATTGCCATTGTCTGGGGCCAAGTCAAACAGTCACATATGATTGTGCCATGCCAGATGTTTGGCCAGGGGGCCCAACTGTTGGGCTGAGATCCAGTCTGTCACTTACTGAGACTGTCCTATGAATCAGGGATGCATCGTCCCCAGAAAAAAGGGGGTCTTATTGCAAACTGGTTCACAGAAAGCAGTGTCTTCTAATTCTCACAATGGCACTGTTCTAGTTCAAGCACTTTCAAACTGCTGGCAGTTATCGGATGCCATCAATAGCCATGTTTATACAGGGAGACCAGGCATTAGGCTAAGCCAAGAGAGTTCTACATTATCCCTGGTGGCTTGGCTTACTCATTACCAATGCCACTTTCATTCTTAAAAATGTTCAAGAATAATGTATTATATGGGTCACTACATAATACGTTAAGACTAGCATATTAGTCTTATGTGCTCTGTACAAACTCTGTTGTCACATCAAGGAGATTAACCCAGCGGACAAAACTAAGTCAGTTTAAAACAATGCACAGGACAATAGCTAAGATGATCACTTAGCTGTATTGCATTTATTTTTGAGATTCATTTTGTAGTCCATACTATCTATACATGATTGACTATTTTTTAAACCAGAAAAAAAATTGCAATGTTTTTGATGCTTCTCTCATGTAATTACCTGTGTCTATATTTAGGAATTTTGGTTTCCATTTTGGCAGTTTGGGGTCAAGAACAAGTGCAGTCTAAACAGAAGAGAAGATAGAGTAAGGAATGGCACAATTGATGTGTGAAAGGACAGGAAGTAAATATTTTAGGCTTTGCAGAACAAATGAGCTCTATTGAAACTTCTCAACTGTGCTGTTGTAGGGCAGAAGTCATCATGGGCAATATGTAAATGAATGGGCATGTCTGTGTTCCAACTTACAACAGCAAGTGTTAGGCCAGATGTGGCCTGAAGGCTGCAGTTTGCTGAGCCCTTCAGTTAGAAAACTCATCTGCCCTCTGGTCTTCCCTCTTGGCAGCTGGAAAATGTGCCTTACTATCGTAAAATTCATAGCAAAATCCCCAGCATATCATTCCTTAGCTAAGAAGGCATTCTTGATTTTTATGGCAGAAAACCATTGATATTGAGACTCCTATCACATCTCAAGATTTATTCATAATTTAACAGTTTATTCTTTGGGCAATCTATTCAAGGGGGAACGAACGCATAGCATGAAACCTCAGAGATCAATACAATGGCTTGATTTCAAATGACATATCACTTTAGCAAGAAAATATGCACTTAGAATAGCTTACCTAAGAGAAATATCTGCAAGGTCATAAACTGGAAAAGTAGATTATTGATTATCATGAAAGCATTTGAGAATAAGCAACTTAGTAGTTTTCACTCTGCTATTACTGCAATTTTAACATGTAGCTCCCTTTCCTGGTCTGTTATATTCATGGTGGGAATGTCATGAATATAACTTAAAACCAATGAGATGCTCAGGGATACTCAGACCTCAGTTTAAGCCAAAAAATTAGAATGTGTAGTTATTTCCTCCTAACATAGAATAAAAATATTATTTCCTCCTGTATTTTATCCTTCCTCCCCACTAGAAGAACAATGCACTTATCCACATTTGCCTCTTGAATAAACAAAACCTTGAGTTGATTTTCCTGATAAAACACAGCATTTATTTGCGGATAACTCTGTGACTCCATTCTTAAGGAAGACATTTTTTTTTCAAATTAGTTACGCTTATAAGATAAAAAATTTCCAAGTTTGCTTTATACAAAGGTACACAGATGGCGATTAAAGGCTCCCAGCCATATCTTTGCTAGAATTCTTTATATTTTAAGGCTTATAGACTATATCAGTTCCTGATAATTATGTTAGACCTTCAAAACTGATACACATTTTAAACTCTAGGGTTAAAAAGTGTATCATCTTTTGACTCTATCCCTCTGAACTGGAAAGAATGATATATTGAGAAAAAATGCAAACTACCAGAAGAGAGTCTTTCTGTTCTGGGAGTGTTGCTGCCTATTTCTTTAATTCTACCTTTTCTGACGTCTTTCAGCTACTTATAGAGGAGCCATGGATTCTTTTCTCCCTCAGTTTCTCTTGAGTTGCTGGAGGAACAGAAGTCTACAGTAAAACAAAACAAAAACTGGACAGGGCATGCATGGGGTGTAACTGGTGACCAGAAGCCAGGGTGTCACAAGACCCCAGGCCAAGCTTGTTTACCACCAGCCTAAATCTTAAAATGTCTTTAAAAGTTTCCTGAGCTAAAAATAGGAGATAGATCAGTGGAATTGAGGAAGGGGATTGTGGGGAAGGGAGGAGGGATGGGAAAGCAAGTGGAGTGCAATGAATCTGACCAAACTTTCCTATGTACATATATGAATATACCAAGGGAACCTCATCTTCATGCATATCTATGAAGCACTAATTTAAAAAAAAAAAAAACTATAAATAAATAGAAGAAAGACACGTCCCCCCTGCCTCCCATACAAAGCCAGTTAAAAAATATTTCCCACAGGAAATGCACCCTGCTTGCTCTCTCTGGCCTGTACTGAAGCCAAATTTCTATCTGTTGAGGAAATCTATCTATTGTGTTGCCCCCCCACAGGCACACATTATTATTAGTTTGTAAACAATAGCTCTTTTGTTGGAAGTCGGGAATAAAAGAGTCTAAAGTCAGCACACAATTGTGTGATCACTGACTAACCTTGAATCTCAAAGTTGTAAGGAAAAATAAAAGATAACAGTCTTCATATAACCCATCATCCATCCCATAACCAAAGATAAGAGGAAACTCTGGAGTCTGAGCAGAAACGCCTAGAAATTCAACTTACAAGGCTCTGGCAATGATTCCCACGAGGACTTGACCATTTAAAGACATTTTTTTCTTACTCTATTGGCTTATCTTCAGTTAAAGGATCTTTTGGTAGTGCTGACTTCTTAAAGTTTTAGTTATTTGGGGGTAATTAGAATATGAGCTTATATAATGCTAATGGTCTGACAACAAAATATTTGACAAACATTGTTTTCTGATATTTATTTTAGATTCGCTTCATAATTTTCTCTCCCCTTAGAAGATATCTACTAGTCATCTCACATCTCAGCCAGGAGATGTCACTGTAGTTGGATTAAATGGTAAACAGAATAGCTTGGGATATTCTGAAACAGTCTGAGTATTTAGTACTTCCTAAAACTGTTACAATGTATAGCAAGGCACTCTGGAGTATAAGTACCTAGTCTGCTCTTAGCAATTAGAGAACATTAGTGTTCTACTCCAGAGGAAAAGAGAGAATGCTCACCCCCTACTTCCTTGTTCCTTGCTAAAATGTGAGTGCACTTGAATGATGCAGCATCATAAATCAGGAACTGGTTCATCTGGGGGAGTAAAACTTTGGGGGTTGAAGGCAGGGGAGAGCTTTGCTTCTATAAACTGTGCCACCTCTGAAGTGCAAGCAGTCTCTGGTGTGCACCTAGTGTGGGCGGATGAACAGGGCTCTGCTGGCTATGATTGACAGCTACCAGGTGTCCATGCTATAGATGTTGCTCCTGCATTATTATCTAAGATGATGTTTTAGTGTGCACTAATTTGAATTTGGCCACATTTGGGGCAAAGGTCAAGTTCATCTTATTCACTGTGCTCTACCTGATAACTATTTGGATCTGGCTTAAGAGAGTTGCTCAAATCCTTGTTGAATAAATAAAGGATGAAATCACATTATTATCATAAGAAAGAAACATAGGTCTGAACTTTGAAAATTTACTAACTGGTATTTTAAAAACAGCTCACATCCAAGATTTTTGTCTTCCATCCATAGTGGGATGAATGGGAGCCCCCAAACCTCTAATATATATGTCCATGTTCTAACCCCTTGAACTTGTGAAGGTGATTTTGTTGTGGAAGAGTAATTTAATCTGTAATTAAATTAAGGATCTTAGGATAAGAGCATATGGATTATCCTGATGGGCCCCAAATGCAATGCAAATTGTCCTTATAAGAGAGACACAGGAGAAAGTATGTGAGGGCAAAGACTGGTGTCACAAAGCTTCAAGCCAAGGAACTCCTGGTGCCACCAGAATCTAGGAGATTCAAGAGAGGATTCTCTCCAAAGTCTTTAGTATAGCCCCACCCATACCAGGACTTCAGACTTTTGGCCTCCAGAACTATGAAAGAATACAGCTTGATTGTTTCAGACCTTCAGGTTTGCAGTAATTTGTTTCATCAACCCCAGGAAAATAATGTGTAAGCCATGACTTCCAGCTAGACAACGTGGCATTACCTACTGACCCCAGAAAGGGTTCTCCACAGGGTACAGTAGCTCCCTTCCCTTCCTTCTACCTCGGGAGGTGTGCAGCATGCTCACACACAGGGTCTGTTGGTCTGGAGGTAGACCCTCTACTACCTGATCTTTATTCATTACCCCCAAACCACAGTGCCCAGACTAACTCCCTCTTTCTCTCTACCCCCCTATATCCCTGTTTCTATTCAACTCAATAACAGAAAGTTGGAGATGAGGTGCAGAGCTGAACATGTTCCTGGTGTGATCACCACGGTAGTTCCTGGCCAAGAGATTGATGTTTCTGTGCCACACTGGCAGTAAAGGGTACCCTTCATACACACTGCTTCTCTACCTGCATCAAGGACCCAGTCCAACAGATCCACACGTCCAGATTCCTGTATCTGAGTTGAGGATAGGGAGGAGGTGCTGCAGACCATGTTAGAAGCAAGTTCTGTGGGTTAACCTAGACCCCAGGAGAAAGCTGGAAGCCGAGTGTCTAGATCTGATCTGAGCCCTGCCAAAGTCTTCACCTTCCAGAAAGGTGAGTCTAACAACCGTGTCATGTGGGATTTCGTAATACCGTGTACGTGTCTGTGAATGAAAGTTCTCTTCTCCCACATATCACGTGAAGTCGTTTGAAGTCTATTGTTTGACTTTTAGACATTTGACTTTTAAATATTTTTAAGATACATTATGGACATAAATGGGCAGTCTTACTTTTTTAAAAGATGGACTGAGATGAGGAGGAACACACTGTGCTGAGATGTCATCAGCAGACAACCAACTAGGTGTGCAATGAATGCAAGCTGAATCAAAGGAGAAGGGAAGCCAAAGAGCCCTAGTTGCTGCTTCCTCTCCAGCCACTAGGAGGAATCTTTGTGGCATTACTTAATCACGGGGTTGAGGACTGCTGTGAGCACAGCATGTGCATTACAATTTCATTCTGTTAAGTTTCCTGCTTCTGTGATTATGTAAAATCAAGTGGGCCCTTGCCATTTATCTTTATAATTCCATAATGATTAGTTATTAGTAAAGCTACAGAGGACAACATGATTCACTCCTTAAGTATTAACCAAATTTACCTGCTCTGCTTGCAAAGTGGGTACTCCCTGAGGTTTTTTCCATGGGTACTCTGTGGGGTCATGTTCTGGATCAGATCCATTCTGGAAACCTGCATGCCAACTTTGTGTCTAGAAGTCAGACCTAAGCATCACAGCTACACAGTGAGGCTCCCTTGCTCTCTGGTTTTCAGTTGGAATTGAGTAACAGATAGCCCAGCAGAAATAGCCTGGGCGGGAAAAGAGAGAGGTCATGCTTTCTGTCATCCAGCACCTACCCAGTTGAGTCTCCGTCTAACAGATGGAGACTTCTGTTGCAGACACAGCCCCTGCACCCTCCCACTTCTGCAAACACTCTGGGAGTATGGTTCCCCTTTCCCTATTGGACCCAAGAGCTATAGAGCTATAGATCCCTCTGAACTTGTTCTCAACCTTATAAAACTCTCTTTAATAAATTCTTTCCTCTTACCTTATTGGAACATTCTACATAGACACATCATTTATGGACCCTAGGTGGCACCCGAGGCATAAAATATGCTTTAGTGAAATGAGTTATGTTTACTATTTAGATGCATGATTAGGTATGCATCCCTAGAGCTGCCTTACATTGGGAATGACATTGTTTATATTTGAACTATCAAAGCCAAGTTCTTCATGAAGATAAGAAAAATCTTGAAGACAAGAGAAATTCTGATATGAAAAACCACAGAAGGAAGTTTTTTTACACCCAACCATAGGTTTATTTTAGATCTTGACTGCAGTTTGTAACACTAAATTCAGTTTCCACATATTGAGCTCCTAGTAAGAGCTTAACAGTGCTTAGCATGTAAACATAAGAGTTGAAAAGAATGAGACTCAGATACATGCAATAACCAACCATGCCCACTTATACCTCTAGTCGTGACATAGGCAAGAAGTCCAGAGCAGGTATTCTAGACTGGGGACACAGATGGCTGCACAGCTCTTGCTTAGTCCAGCTACCAAACCACCCTGCCCAGAGGACACTGTGTACTCACAGGCTTCCCATGATTAAGAGGACTTTAAGAATCCTGGAGGCTTAAAGCATGCCTGTTTAATTTCACTTAATCTAATCTTCCAAGCAGATGTCTTTGCAGAACCATTTTCTTAGAAAGCTCATTAGCATCTTGTGTTCATGCACCACAGTTTAGAAGGTGTGGTGTTTTACTTCTCTACCTCCATCCACTTCCTGACTTTCATCCCTTGGAGCCAAGTCCAATGCCTGTCAGTCCTGTTGGGATAAGTGAGAAAATGCTGGAAAATCTGCTCTAAAACATCAGGTGTGCTGGAAGTTCTCAACCACTGGATTGTTTTAATAAATGTACTATATTTGAGAGATTTTCAAAGCATGTCAGTATTTGATGATGATAAGGAAAAGGAAAGAAAAAATTGTAACAGGAAGTTTTCTTTAGCATCTAATGATTTGGACTGAGACAAGGCAAGTGGTCAAAATAATTTGCTAAGAACAATGCTGGTGTGGATGACTTCGTCAAGTGTGGGGAGCCAGCACTTAGCACTATACTAACACAGCACTAGTGCAGTGCACCAGGTGTTAGACTGACTTCTTTCCATGGCCTACCTAACAGAAAGCATGACAATGTCAATCTGTAATTTCATAGTTGAGAAATGGAGGCACAGAAGGTTGAACGGTTTACTAATATCAGGCGATAAACTACAGCAAGCATCTTTGAGCTCTGTGTAGTCAGATTCAGATTCTATGCTCAGAGAAATGCTTATGTCTATTTAAGAGACACTAACATCCTTCTGTTATGGACCAGCTAGAATCTAAACAAAAAAAGGAAGGAAGGAAGGAAGGAAAGAAACATAAATCACATATAATATTTTCAACTTACTGCAAAGATAGATCAGCTCACAACAGGAAATGCAGTGAATTAAATTTTAAAATCAGGTCCTAGAGTTAAAGAAAAAAATATCTAGTTTAATGAGTTTGGGAAAAATTACAGTTTTGCATCAGTGTGGAAGTGATCTGGAGGTTTTATTAAAGGCAATCCAAGAGGATCAACAGTCTTGGGAGGCTGGACCTGGGGTCCTAGATAGCATTCAGAGCCAGTCCCAAGCCCAGAATCTTACATGGGGTTGATTCTTCCTCCCCACGTGCATTTGATTTTAAGCATTGCACTTCAGATGGTCTTTCCAAGAGGTCAGTCATCAGCACAGTGCATCAATTTACCCCCTTCTCTGATGGTCTTCTCACAGCTCCCCTGCTCCTCCCTGCATCCCACTCTGTCTGCCCCAGAGCAGGCCATAAATCCTGGGACCAGAGCCAGGGAGCTGGCATCAAACTGAAGTGAAGTACAGATGCTGGGAGCCAGAGAAGTGGTTTACTCTAGAGTCTGCAGAGGACTGGAGGCCCCTCAGGTACAGAAAACACAGGCAACACTCATCTGTGGAAACCACAGCAGGGCACAAGATTGTGCCCTCAAAATAGACTGAGGAGCTCATCAGAGATGAGTTTAGAGCTCAGCCTGAAAGACAGCCAGCGTGGTCATGAGTGGCAGCCTGGACTATTTTTCTGTGTTTTGTACTTGACCTGGGCATATAGGGGGCTGAAGAGAGGACCAGGTTTCCTTAAAGGGCAGGGGGACTGGGCAGGTGGAAGAACCTTCGGGGAGGACGTGATAATAGTTTTAGAATATCTGAGATGCTGACATAGAGAAGGACTCTTTGGATACTTCGGGGACCCCATGTGGCTCTGAGTATGTTTCTGGCCTTCAGAGACATTAAAAATGATTGTATTAATAAAAACTGTTCCAAATTATAATGACTTCTAATAAAAGAAAGACAGCAAGTCAAATAGAACATTTATAGAAATGCCACCTTTCTGAAGATGTGCCATTAAACCAAGTGCTGAAAGATGTGCATTAGGTGGAGCATAAAGAGAGGGATCTTTCAAGTAAAGGGTACAGGACCCACGGGAGCTGGAGGCTCCAACCGGGAAGAGGCCAGTGGGGGCCACATTCTGTTAAACACTTGTAGGCCTTTCTACAAATTTTGGATTTATACCTCCAGGTAACACTCGAGAAGTTTCTCTTCTCTCTTTCAACTCCCTTTCTCTTCTCTTGTTTTACCTTTCATGTTTTATTTATTTATTTTAGAAATGTCACATAATTAATGGACATTATAGGTCTTCCTTATTCAGCAAAAATTTAGTGGTCACTAATTTAGTGGTCAAACACTGGGCCAGGGTGTATAGATTAAAACATACATGGGTATATAATGGATTGAAGAGTGTTGCCCTCAAATTCATGCCCATCCAGAACTTCAGGTTGTGATCTTGTTTTGAAATAGGGTCTTTGCAGACATAATTAGGTAAGCAGCTGGTCTCATGCTCCAACATGCTGGGATTTCAGTCTAGTGCCTGATGTCCTCGTAAGAATGGGGAAGAACACAGAGGCACATAGAAGAAAGCTGCAAGAAGAGGCACAGACCGACATGGTGGATCTATAATCAAGGATGCCAAGGATTGCTGGGTGCCACCAGAAACTACAAAGAGGCAAAGACAGCATGGCCCTGCCACCATTTTGATTCCAGACCTCTGGCCTCCAGAACTGTAAGAAGTACATTTCTGTCATTGTAACCCACCCCATTTGTGGCAGCCCTAGAAAACTACAACAGGATGCCTTTCTCTGTTCAAGTAGACCACAATAAATGAAGGGAAAAGTCGTGTGATAGGAATTATTGTGTTACCTCCTGTAAGACTTGCATATCCCAGGCATTACCCAGCTCTCAGAAAAGCCCTGAAATTATTTCACGTCTCTCTAAATGTAATCTATTTTCATACTAGTGGGTTTTCAGGAATCCATTTCTTCAAGTACATTTGATGTTAGATGGAAGAAAATGGGAAGAGTAGATTTCTTTGTAATCTAAACCTAATATCAGTGTGTTTCTCTATTTCACCAGACTCAGGGTTTGTACATTTCTGTGCACAACTGAACGACATATGGCTTTAGGGTTTGATTATATCACTTTCTCTCTCAGAACCACATTGACTCAAATAATTCATATTCTTAAATCCCCCGTCTCAGCACTACTTATGTCCCTGAAATCCCCTCCTGTCCCATCTCTGCATAGCCTCAGTCCTTTGTTTTTAAAGCCTTAATCAAGTGTGGCTTCTTCAAAAGGCCTTCATAGTAAGCTGTAGTTGAAATAAATTCCCCTTCACCCCTATAATTTTATTACCTTCGACTTTAGCTATTACATAGGCATATATTACATATTATAAGATCTCCAAGATGGAATGATTTTTACTCATTCTGTAGTTTTCAATCTCTGCCTCTGTCTCAAATAGCCTCTTCCACTTTCTGTGTTTTCTAAAAACATATGTCATTGGATTTAGTGTCCATTGGAATAATCCAGGATGATCCTATTTTGGAAACCTTAATTAATTCTGCAAAGACATTTTCACAAATAAGGTCACATTCATAGATTACATTGGTTAAAAGGTGGACATATATTTAGTGTATGTGTGTTGGGGAGCATCATTTAGCTCATTACGTTTATCTTCACACCCACCTATACCTGTAAACATCTGTACATTCTATGTATTATACATTTTTTTCCATTACATTTAATCAAATAAAATATTTGGGCAAAAGTTTGAGTACTCACAACCACCACAGATTTTACTGTAGTGTACTGCAGTTACATTTCTGTCAATTGACTTCATTACACACTGAATAACCGCCCAACATTGAAGTTTGAACTTTATCAAGGATTGACAGAGGCTTGCATAATGTAATGGCACTTATAAAACATAATTATCCAATAGGAAATGGAAATTTTTAGAAGTAGAAAATGTAAAAAAAATGTATATATATATATAAAATCAACAATGATACTCCAATATTTCCTCAGTGAAGTCTAGACAGGGATAGACCTAGTTTGAATTCTAATTCTCCCGATTAGTTGTCTGATTATTCTAACTTCTTTAATATTTCACTTTTATTCATCTGAGGAAGGAAGGAAGGAAGGAAGGAAGGAAGGAATCAACCTACATAATCCTCTGATGCTGTTATATTGTGGATGTACAATGTCCCCCAAATGCTCATGTGCTAAAGACTCGGTCCCCAAGGTGGCACCATTGGGAAATGGTGAAACCTTGGAGAGGGATCACCTGGGGAGATGTCCTTAAGTCTTCAGGTTGTGACTCCAAAAGGGATTGTGAGATTCTAGTACCTTTCTTTTACTGTCCTTTTCTCCTTGTCTCTTGAAGTGAGCAGTTTTGCTCTGCTACACACTCATACCAGGATGCACTAGTTTGCCACAGGCCCAAAGCAACAGGGCCTACCAATCATGGACTGGAACATCCAAAACTGTAAGTCAAAATAAGACTTTTTCTTTATAAGTTGACAATCTCAGTCATTTCATTATAGTAGGAAAGCTGACTACCATGAATGCTCTCTGATTTTAATTTCATAGTATTCCAATGATGACTGAGAATTCACCTGTGGAAACACTCTTCATAAAGTGTAGAACTTGTGATAATTCCAATTATATTTAGTAGCACTTGTGTCAGGAGAAGACAAGCTTGAGAAAATTAGGTCATCAGCAGAAGCTATTTTTGCGTGTTGCTTTTTGTTGCTTAACGACTCACTTCGTGATGACAGTTTAGCCCAATTAGTCAGATAAATGGAGTCATTCCAATATTGAATATTGTTTTTATAAAGCATTTTCTGTTTATTATGAAAATTAAGCAGTGTCATTACTTTACAGATGCCACCCGGAGCCACATGCTACTCCAGCCAAAGCTGGGGATTTTACACTGTTGCAAAGTTACAGCACGGAGCAGGCCACATAATACACCAGATTCAGCTGAACTGCAATGTGGCTTAAAAGGATTTGGTCAAAAATTATCCCAAACCTAAGAATTATAAGTGGGGCATTAAGTTCTTTCATATGGTAATACAACCAATTGCTAGTTCATCTCTGTTTCCAGCGTGGTGATCCACATGATTTTCATCTTCTTTCCATCAAGCGTGTGACTTAATATTAGGAGGGTTCAGGCATCCATGGATGAGGCTTATTTTTTTCCTTTAACTGGGAGTAGGAGAGCAGCGATTGGCTTATATGCTTGTAAGCAAAGAGAGGATAAGGGCACCATTCTCCTTCTGCTGTTTCTCTTCATGTACATATAAGGTAATTCAAAAATGACTCTGTCTGAGTTTACAGCCAATGGGGTGTGAAGTCAACCCATGGAAGCCCATCCCATACACACGAGACGTCCACAGTGGTGTGTGTGTGTGTGTGTGTGTGTGTGTGTGTGTGTGCACGCACGTGCGCAATGGACATCATGGTGGGATCAACCCAAGCTCCCAAACTCTACCACAGAAAACTTCTCTCTGAAGACCTGCTGCAGCATTTGGCCACAGTTTCTCTGTTTCTTCCCATGTCATTTTCACAGTCATTTGGTCAGAGCAGCTCTGAGCACCCAAAAGTCTGGAAATGTGGTAGTGGCAGTTATGAAGGTCAAGCAGTAATTCTTTTTTACTTTGTAATCATAAGCTATTTTTCTGAAATGTTAATAATTGCACAGAAGCTTGTGCTTCTAGGAAGACAGAGGTTAATTCATCATGCCCACAGGGATACTGTTGACTTAATTCATAGAAACAAGTACACCTAACCTCAGATGAAAAGAGGAACAAAAAATGAGTATCTAAAATATGATGATATTAATATACACATACACATTCTGAAAAATGCATTTTCAGGCAATTTCTTCACTGTATGAACATTATTGTATACTTAAATTAAGACAGATATGATGCCATTAGGCAAAAGAATCTGATGAGACCACTATCATATATGTGGCCTGTCACTGGCCAAAACAGTGTTATGAACTATAAGCCATATATAAACATGTGAACACACATATTCTTATATAGTCTCTCAATTACAAATAGCAGTATAATACACGTGTTTAAAAAGGAAGCCTAATATAGGTTCAATATCCTTGGGCATCTCTTCACTTGATAATACAGGAAGAAATCCTTCATTTAAAAATGATATTTAAAATGCATATATGTATTTAAGATACATATCTTCACACATTTATTGTTATGCTAACAAAATTCAAACCTGAGGTGGTCTACTGGGCTATCCAATGGCAGATCTCAGACAGAGAAGCTAGCTGCCCTACCCCGGTTATCAGGAGTGTCTATGCAGCAGCACCTACTCCGTTCTTTAAGGTAAACTTTACCAAAGCAATGGCAATGACTAGTGAGTGAGGTAGAGAATGTGTTCACCCAGAACTGCTATAACAATGAAGCCTGGCACGGTCTCCAGGCTGGAATGAGTGCCCACCTGCTGATAAGAACTATTAGAACTCACTTATCTTACCTTACAACACTGTTTACCTTGGCTGCTGCCGAAGTTCAAGTTTCCTGTAAAATCCATGATAACTCTCATTCCCACTGCCATGTCTACACATCCTGTTTCATGACCCAACACTTCACTGCTCTTTCCCTGCTAAGCCTTCCCAATTCCCCCCCTGGAGTCTCAGTCATACTTCCTGAACTACTGCTCTGAGCTCTCTATGCCTTAACTGAGACAAGTCCTCTGCCCACACTCCTTCCTCTAGTCTTTTCCAGTGAATGGTAAGTATTACCCAGTGTCTTCTGAACCTCAGGGATCGAAGTTGGGAGAAATAACTTGACCTCTTCTCCCCCTTGTACCTGAAATGTCCTGCTCCTTTGAGACCCTGAACAACCAGTACACCACAGCCAGTTTTCCTCATTGCTGCTATGCCAGTTACGTCATTCATGGATGATTGACAGTCATCATTGTCCGCATCTGGTGTTCTGGTGTTTTGAAATCACCTTCAATGCCCCCCACATTTTTCATTCTACTTTAGTCATCTACTCCCAATGTCACTTCCAGGACTTTCTCATGCCCAGGATCTGAACTACCCAAGTCTCTACTGTACTCACTCCACTTTCTCACTGCCTTAACCACCTTTGGTCATTTACTCTTGGTCCAACTTAAATTCCATGTTGACAGCCACCATCACTCATGCAAAAACCTTCAACTTCCTTGCTTCTTTCTTCTGCTGTGGCTTCACCTGCCGAAACCCAAAATCTCATTGCTCCAACTTTATGTGCTCTGTCTGCCTGTATACAAACTGATTTATGTTGATGGAGACACTAATACAGCTGTTTGGATCCATTTTAAATTTATGGTTGCAAGTGTCAAATAAAGCCTCAGTATCATTTTAAATTTATTGTTGTAAGTGTCACAAGTCTCAATACTGCTTGGCAACCTACTACTCTTCCTTTCTAAATTCATTTTTCAACTCTACTTATCGTTTTCCCCGAAACATCTCTTACTTCTTGGCCACCCCAACTCCAATCTCTGCTCTAAAACTGGAGAAAATATCCCTTTAGCTTTTCATAGGAAAATGCCTTCAGTTAAACTTAAGATCTTTTCAACTTCACTCCTTGTCTTCTGCCCATTTCTCCCAGACTGTCCACAGCCCCACTCCAACTCTGCAGCCCTATGCACAGGAAATCCACTCCCCAATCTGTCTACTTAGAGAAAGGTCCTCCCTCCCTGGACCTCTCAGCTCTCCTCACTACCTACCCCATTTCACGCTGTCCTTTACAGCAATACTTGCTTGTCAAGAGATGTCTACACACATTAGCTCCACTTCCTGGCTTCTTATTTACATGTAAAAACTGTTTTAAATCAAACTAAGGCACTTATATGTTCTAAAAGGTCCATTGCTTTCTCCCACAGGCAGTCACTTGACACTCTTAACCAAATCCCCTGTGACTCACATCTGAAGAAAGTGCTAACAAAGTATTTCTCTTTCTCAGTATTAGAAACTTGGCTTCCTGCTACTGAATATGCCATTTTACTCTTTTACACACACACACACACACACACACACACACACACAAACACACACATACACACTCAAAAACACAAATCCCTCCTTTTCCCATCTTTCCAAGTACTTACATTTTTCCGTTAAACCATACGGAAATTCTATTCATAAATAAGAATTTTGAGTGCCATAACTGCATTTTATTTTTTGAACAACTTTGAAATTTTTCCATAGTTATCAGTTGCATCATTTTTCTGTTTTTAAAAAGCTTTATCAAGAATTCAGTCTCTGGTTCAGCTTAAGAACTTTTCTTAGTATATTCAATCGTAATAGGCCAATTACTGATTCTAATGTCTATTGAACAAATCCTCAGTGGAGCCCTCTATCTTCGCACGCAGACTGGACCATGGTGGCACAGGAGAGAGATGTAATAAAAGAGGGACTTGGGGAACACCCTTATGACTGCATTTGCAGCAGATTTTAGAAATAGGACCTGCCTGGCCAAAAAAGTTTAGTGCAATGATCATGAGAACTATCTAAATCACATCAACAGTTTCAAGAACAAGTGTAATCAGTGTCCTATTCTTTACTGCCAAAAGGAGCTTTTGCATCAGGAAGGAGGAGCAGTGTGACACTGCAGAGGCAAACCTGAACATTGGACTGAGTGAGTGTTCCGTCTCATTGATGTGAACAGTAAACTTCAGCTCATTCTTTTCTATACTAAATTCTTCAGAATATTAAAGCCCTATTAAGTTAGACTCATTAAAGGGCAAAGTTTTGTAAAAATAATTTTAATTTTTTGTGGAATAATTCTAACCACTATGCCAGATCTTCATTCCACTTGCTTTGTACAAGATGAAGTGTTCATTGAACTCAGATCTCAGAGGTGCCACTTGTCAGAATAGCATGGCTATGTCCAATCTCAAACGCCCAGTGTAACTGTTAATAACTTTAAAACTGGTGTATTTTCCCTCTTAGAAAATAAAATGAGTAAACTTTGGATTTTCCAGTTCAAATTATAGCATATTTTGAATAAGTGGAGTTTAAACAACTTGCAATACAGATACATACATGTGCATTTTTATGCACATGTATGTGTGTGTATATATATGTGTATATATGTATATGTGTGTGTGTATATATATATATGTGTGTATATATATATATATATATATATATATATATATATATATATCTTTCTGAATGATACTCAAGGATCCTTCTTATAACAGAAGTATAACTTCCTTCAGTTCAATAAATGTAAAAAGTACTGTAGCCAACTTTCAGTTTTTTACTCCAGATGAGTGATTCTTTACTGAATATTTACCATTCATCTTACTCTTTACTGAGTGAAACCAAGCGACATTTGCTTTATTGTCAACAAACAAATGCATACACAGCAACAGAAAGTTTAGCTGAGTTTCTTCCTTTCCCTAATTCCCTTTGCAAATACAAGCTGCCCTTACGCCTTCATGTTTTGAAGGATATCTGGCCAATCATAAGTCATTTAATTTATTCAATATCCATGTGATATAGCAATTAATTTTCAAATTCTTTTTTGACAAATACAAGTTGATTAGATTTTGGAGAGAAAAGCAATGAATGGAAATTTCAGAAATCTTTATTGAAGAAACAAGTGTTCCAAGAGAAAATGGTACTATCTTTAAAATAAAATTGCTTTCTGAAGTAGTAGAATGCTCATTGAGTTCTTCTATGGAATAAATGGTTTTTCCATGATGATTTTTGGGCAAAAGCTACAAACCAAAAGCTAAAGCAGTTTTGAAAAACACTGTGCAGCTGTCTATGGTTTAAAATTATTTTATTGCTATTAATTTGCTGACTGTATCTAAAAACTTTAAAATGCTAAAAAATGTATTCAAAATTATGTTAATCTTGGGCTGGGACTGTAGCTCAGTGGTAGAGCGCTTGCCTTGCATGTGTGAGGCCCTGGGTTTGGTCCTCAGCACCACATAAAAATAAAATAAAAATAAAAGATGTTAAAAATTATATTGATCCATGTAAAATTTTATCTCCGAGATACAAAGCACTTTTTCTTTTAAAGTGGTCTATGATAAAGTTTTCTTTAAGATGGAGAAGGCATGAAACCAACAAAATTAAGAACCACAGCAGTGACAGTTCCTAAGCTTCTCTTTTCCATTTACAATAACAGATTGTCCACTCTGCTGAGGATATGGTAACAAGGACCCACCATAAACATGTATGTCATTGACTGCTTTGACAATTATCAAAAAAGAATGGTTTTATCCTCTAAGAAAAATAACAAAAAATGCATTTGTAACCATGAATTTCAGATCATGTACATTAGTAGGAAGAAACCTGTTTTTTATTTTGAAAAGAAGGCCAAAGAAGAGAGAGTAGGGGGAGGTGTCAGGGACAACATATAAACCCCAAAGGCACACCCCCAGTGATGTACTTCCTCCAGCCATGCCCCACCTCCCTCCAGTTACCACCCAGTTATTCCATTCAATTATTAATACATCAAATGGGTTAACCCACTGATTTCTTTACAGCCCTCATAATCTACTCATTTCACATCAGAATATTCCTGCATCAACACAGGAGCTTTTAGGCACTCCTTGTATCCAACCCTAACTAGTGTCCCTGAGAAGGGAGGGTATATTATCTTAACTACCCAGGACGCCCAGAATTTGACTGCAGGAGGGTATTTATTCTAAGGAGAAAAGATTAGGTCGGTGGTTCTCAACTCACATTCTTAACTAATTTAGGATGGGCAAAGTCACAGCATGTTTTCAAAGCTCTCCAAGTTTTGATTTTAATGTGCACCCCAGATCAAGAACTACTGAGCCAAAATGAGTAGAAGGAAGCCCCCAGAACAGAGATGTTGAGAAGTTGAGAGTTTGAGACAGGTTAGAGTCCATTCTTTCAGAAGAGTAAAAATGGAGCCATACCTTTGTGTAGAAATAAGGTTGAAGGCTTGGACAGAGTATGGAATGCTTCAAAAGGTGGTATAGAATACAATGGGACTTTACAAGTATATTTTATTAGAGAGAAAGTATAACTAAATTTTTGAAGTATCCTAAATACCCATTGATTTACTTCAACCATAATGCATTCACATTAATTGAGGTATAAAATAGAGAAAATGTGTTTGTTGATTGCGCTAGTGAATTGTGACTAACTTTGAATAAAATTCTAACCCAAATACATAATTTTCTAAAAATATGTGTTTTGTGAAACATTAAAATTTGGGAATACACAGATATTCTCATGGGATTTATTTGATTCCATTCCTTGCTGGTATATATGTGGGGAAGTGGGACCATGTGATTTATTTCCCATTTTCATAACATGGCCAGAAAGGAGACAAATTAGTGATCTAGATTTAATGTAATTATGCTGCACACATGAGAACCATGCCAATATAAGAAAAAAAGTTATTAGACCTTGGAGTTGGAATTTGCCTTTTTAAAAATCAGAGTCTGAGTTTGCAGACTACATATAACCAATTTCCTTAAAAGGGAAATTCTTCATCTCCTAAGACCCAGAAATTCTATGCATCAAGCTTTTAAAGTTTGATTCAACTTCTCTTTCACTGTTCAAAACTGTGCCACGTGTATAGTAATTTTAAGTCTGACAATTTCCCAACAAGATTTGAGCATAGTGGCTGTTTACTATTTCATGCTAACTGAACGGGATTTTCAGCATTATCCATTTCACTCTTTTACCTCCCAATCAAAACTGCAAATAAAAGAAAGACACAGGTAGGCAAAAGGGAATATGTTATCCATATTTTAGCAATTGAGTCTCCATCATAGGTACTTTGTGGAGTTAAAATTCAAGAGCCACATTCTTTGATATAGTAAAGTTGATAACAAAGCGCATTTGATTTTAAGCTAGTAGAGAAGCCATATTGTAGAGTAAAAGCAACCCTGGGTCCAGAGGTGCAAGGTGGAGATTTGTCCATATGTCCATAACTAACCACACTGTGACTTTCATCCAGTCCCTAACTTTTGTATTTCTCCACTTCTTGATATACAAAACAGAAAATATTCTTCCTCACTACATTGTTAATAAGATTAATGGAATCACAGATGTGGAATGTGTTTTAATGTGAGTTATCTTCAGTTCAATTAATTTGTTTTGAAAATGCATTATGTTGGCATATTTAGCTTCTTGAAAACAAGGCACAATAATATACAGAGGGATTGGGAGGGAGATATTAAGGTACATGTGCAGAGTGCCAAATGTAGACACAGGTTAAACACTAAAACTCCAAATTGATGTCTGACATATTTAAGTTCTGTAATTATTATCTTCATAAGCATTCACATACTACATTGTCATGTATTAATAATGAACATGGAATATTTAAAATAAGTCTTATGAAATATACTTCTGAAAAGAACTAGCTCACGTAAGGTTTTTTTCCTTATGTTGATGTCGGTGCCATGAAGTTATAAGAAACATATGAGAGAAATTACACGAAAAATGTGAGAATATTTTCCTGCCTCCCCATCACATATGTTGAGCCCCAGACACAATTATCCCTTTAGAATGCATTACAGATGCAGAGCTTAGCAAATGGGTGCAAGATGTTTGTTCAGATATAAACTTGCAGGCCAGCACTGGGGAAACTGGCAAAAGCCTTTAGCAGGCAATGTTTCTAATAGGTTGCCAACTCAGATCATTTTTTTTTCTCTGAGTTTTGGCAGCTGTCTTCCATCTCTTCAGATTGCACTTATAATTGGTTGTTTCCATGGAAACATGGACTTGTATCCATAGTCTTCTTTATTAACTAGCTATAAAACAGAGGTGTGCCCTGAGCAAAATGGGATTTGGGGGGTAATAGCAATTAGGATAAAACCCCCCATACATGTCTAGGTGATGCTAATTCTGCAAGTGAAAGCCATGTATTCACAGTTTATTAATCCAAGTGCTGGCGGGCCATTACCCTGACTTTCTTTTGGTCATAATTTACTTAACAAAGGGCTCTGGATTCTTGCTCAGATTTATTTATTGCCCAGGTTTATTATTACTACTATTATTTTTAAATAGGAGAACAAAACTTTGGCTCACATGTTGCACTAAGGGAACTCATGACATGTTGCAGGTACCTTGAGAAATAACAAAAAATGAAATTTGTTTTAAGTCTTCCTTGTTAAAAAACTCACTAACTTTCACGTGAAAAGTTGGAAAACTCAGCTGTTACTGCACCTATATGTCCAGAATCTCTGGTGCATCCCAGAAAAGATCTATTAAGAATGGAGTGTGGGAGACCAATCAGGATACGTTGATAATTCAGTTGATGATAAAGTTGCTTGGCTGGACTTGTCTACATGTAAAACAACCACAACTGTTGTTTTTAATTATCAGAAAGTATCTGCAGCAGACATGCCTGGCCCATATTCCGGTCCTGTCTCACTAAAATTTTGAATTAGCTGAAACAAATGTGTAAATTACTGGTTTTGTGAAATCTGTAGTTTTTCCTACCAAATAATGTGAACAGTAACTTCCAGTAAAATCAATTACTCATTTTCATTTGGTCCCACCCATGAATAATGGAAATTTTTCAAGAAAAAGATCTGAAATGTAATGAATATCACAGATAAGGTCAAGAATCAAAAGTATCATTTGTGTTTGATGGAGTGAAATGGAGAGTAGGAAGAAGGTCATGAAAGTACATTCCCCACCATCCTCCCATGATGTGTGTTGATAGTATTTGTGTGTGTGTGTGTGTGCGCGTGTGTGTGTGTGTGTGTGTTGGGGACAGAAGTAGACAGTAATTTCAGAAACTCCATACAAGTCTCCAACTGCATGACATGGAATATAAAGTGAATTGATTATACAATGTAATATTATACAAAGGGTTACAAGCCAAAAATTGAAAACTCTAAATAGTTTCGTGCTATTTAACTTGTAATGATCCTTTAATCATTTTTCCTCTCTTTCTCACTCAATACGTGTTTAGGTCAACACATAGACCCTTAGCATTGTTCAATGCACACTTGTTGTACTCCCTCTTAGTTATGTGATATTTATGCCATGGTCAAATGTGGCAGTTTTAAAAAATAAAAATTATGTCAAAATGTATTTCTATTTCCTCCCTTGCAATCTGTAAGGGCTATGCCTGGCCAACACTCTGTCCATTTTATACTTTGTCACTGATCTCTGTTCAAAGCTCTAGCTACTTCTCTCCTCATCTATTTCAGAATTTCTTGGAGAGAAAGAAACTGGACAGAAGTCTCTTGTGTCACAAGGTCAAAAGAAACAACTGAACCCTAGTGTTGGGATAGTTCAGGACCATGGACAACAACCACAGGTGTGCCTGCCTTTACCTCCAAATTCAAAAGTGAGAATCAGAGATGGCAGGGCTTTCATTACTTAGTAATTAGTTGGTACTTATTGTTAAATTATTTTCTTTTACTTTTGAGACTATGTAAAAATTCTCCCTAGAATCCAATTCCATTATAATAGTATACCCCTGGAAAAATAACGGGCTGGTTAAACTTATCAGCATAGGACAGACATCTGGCTTCCACATTATGATAGAGACAGCAATCTCAGAGGTGAAGTTTACAAAGATGGAAACATATTTTCAATCCCAGGGCAATAGCCAGGTGAATTGGAAACAGGAACTCATGGGGGAGGAGCAAAGGAAAATAAAATAAATACCGCATTTAGGTCAATATATATTGGTAGGCTGAATAATGGTTCCCCAAAGATATACGTGTCCTAATCTCTGGGGCCTGTGAATATTTTTTTTACACAGTAAAACTAAATATACAGGTCAAGTTAAGAATATTGAGAAGGAGAAATTATTATGCATTATCCTCATGGTCCCAATAATAATCAACAGGGTCATCGTAAGAGGGGGGCAGGGAGGTCACATTCAGTAGCAGGGGTATAATGACAGAGCAAGGAAAGGGCCAGGAATTAAGAATGTAAGTGGTCTCTAGACATGGAAAACAACAACAAAACATGCAAACAAACAAACAAAAAAAAAAAACCAAGGAAATGAATTCTCTTCTCAAAACCTCAAGAGAAACCCAGGCTTGTCCACACCTCAACGTAGATGTCTGATCTGCAGATCTATCAGAGAACAGACTTTTGTTTCTTTAATCACCAAATCCATTATAGTTTGCTAGAGTAGTAATAAAAAATAATAGAATATATGCAAACAGAATTCACATGTAAAGAATCAGGAAAAGAATCAAGGAACACAAGACCAGAGCAGGTGTTTGTATTTTGGCAAACCTCCCTAGCACTGTGTTCTTATGTCCATTCCCTTATATTAACAAGACACCCAGTAAATATCTTCTTCCTTATGTATCTCTTTTTTCAAAGCAGAGTATATTATAAAACCATGTCATGCATGTGTTTACATGCTCTCACCCTGCTATATAATAAAAAAAGAACAATCAAATGGAAAAAAAGATGATTCCATTCTAGACCACTGATGATTTCTTTCTTTATTTGCAAATTCTCTGCATTTTGGAAGAATGTTTTTAAAGTAGAAAGTTTAAAGTAAAGTCCAACTCAATAAGTTTGGGTGGATCTGTGCAGATGTAAGCAAGTAAAGGAACATTTCTTCTTTTATTAGTCTGGCATGTCCTTTCTGTTTAAATGTCAGGCATTTTCACCTTGAAAAGTACAGCCACATGATTTTCATAGTTTTGGGTCGCTGTTGAAATCTTTGGAGAACTTAAGTGGTGCTAAAAGACTGTCAAAATAGAGATAGAACTGATAGATGAATAAGAAGGGGAATAGTGAAGGGTGATTGGGGAGAATGAGCTCTTGCCTCCACTTATTCTAATAATTGATTAAGTTTGGCCAGGACTATGCTATATGTAATCTATGCCAATGTTTTTAAAAATTCTTGCAATCACACTATGAAGAGTGTATTACTCCTCTCACTTTAATAGACTTAGAGATCTAAGTAACTGGCCCAAGTTGACATAGCTAATGTGGCAGAGCCACGGGGTATAATTTAAAAGTATCTGACTCCAAAAGCATGTCTTTCCAACCATGTCTCCAGTACAGAAAGCCTTTTGGTTTAACTCTTTGTTTTCCAATCTCTGGCAAAATGTGGTTCTGTTTGTTCCCTCACCAAGGTAGCAGAATTTTCAAAAAAGTTGAACAATGATTCAAAACCTTATAAATCTCCAACCTCTTTCTCTGTGAAATATCATTTATCCTGCAGTCCAGCCTCCAGAAATACGCTACCACTTATAAACCTGTGTATTTAACATCTGCCTTAGGCTTAACTAGACTCTACTATTCAGTGGAACAGAAGTTGAAGCTGCTACAAAAATAGAATTATAGACCATGGGGGCTAATATCACTCCTATAACTTTTGTGCAAAATTTATCAATTACTTGAAACTCTTAGTATGTTCATAGATAGTATCTTTTTTTTTTCCAAAAAATGAATAAAATAAACTAGTTGATCTTTCGACCTCCTATGAGTCTAGATCACTGTGATTCGGAAGCAGGGAGGCTCCGTCTGAAGAACATTCCTCTTAGTCAGTCTTGACTTTCACTGTAGAGCACCGTTCCTAGAGAAGCAGGTCTGGCCTGCTGTCCAGATGTCCAAATCCCAGCTGGTGCTTCTCCTATTAATAGCATCCCAACATTGTGTCTTCTCCCCAGCTTTGCTATAAATCCCAGGATTCCTACACAGATTCGCATGGTACCAAGGACTCAATTAGGATGTGCTGAGTGAAGTGACACCACAAGTGAGGGTGTGCTTGGCAATAAATATTTTTCTGGCTAAAAAGAAAATGCAAATTAATGTCCAACTAAAAATATTCGGAACTGTCTTCTTCCACTGGTTTGATTTCCATTTCAGGGCAGACAAGACTACTTTTATCAGAGCAGTAAAGGGTGAAAGCATCAACAAGAGGCCCCGTTTTGTGAGAAGCTCCCAGGGATCAGAAGGTAATGGCATGCATTAAAGCAGACTGGCGAGGAGAGGATAAGCTGATTTCCCTACTCAGGTCCACAGAGGACACACTGTGGCCTTTGGGCTGGTCATTTGGCTTTAGTGGCTCAGAAGCCTCTACTGTGAATCACAGGGAAGAAGTTCTGACATTCTGGGGAGTGGGGGATGATGAAGCTGTATTACAGACGTGGAAATTCCTTTAAAATCCTGACCTGCCCAGCTACACAGAATTGAAGCTGGAGGCTTGTCTTGATACATTCCTGCCTACTGGGTAATTCTGAATAAGTTTCCTAACTTAGTATCATACCTGTGATGTGCTGGGTGTGAATCACCTCACAGAGGAAGTGACGTGCAATAGAAAGGGAAGGGGTTAAGAACCAGGCACACTTAGGACCCAATTACAGATTGACTCGTTCCTGCCTGCCTGTGGGAAAGTAAGCAAATCTCCATAAGTCTCAGTTTCCCAATCTGTATAATGGAACGATGATAATAATGTCTACTAGAATGAAATGCAATCACTCATACTAAACTTTTAGAAAAATTGGAAGTGTTGTCAGCCTCAAGTAACGAAAACCATAATACCTTCACCTTTTAAAAGTTTATGTTCTTCCCATATCTAACAGTCTACAGGTGGATAGGTACCAGCTGGCTTCCCCTCAGTGCTGGCATCTCTGCAGATGTGTTGAGTTCTGCCTCAAGGTCACAAACTGGCTGCCAGAATTCCATATTCCATCGTGGTATTCTGAGTATTTCAAAAGTGGGGAGAAAAAAGGCACCAAATGTGTTTGTCTCTTTCATCAGGAAGGCGAAGTCTTCTAGAAATGCTTGCTGCATGCTCCTATTGTACTTTATGGAGCAGAACTCACATGGCTCACCACAACTGCAAGGGAGATGGGGAAATCAGAGACTATGATGACTCATTACAGAGGCCAGGCACCAGCATCCCTGCGATGATCAGGGTTGAGATGGTAAGAAAGAAGTCAAGTGGATACCAGGAGGAAGCTGGCGGCATCGGCTACAGAGGGCCACCTTAATCATTTCAATTCTGCTTTTTCATTCTTCCCCTTCCAATAACCTGATAATCCAGTCTAGTTTAATAGTCTGTGATTCCATAAGGACCAGTAAATTATAATCAGAAGTCAGGATTTATGGTTAAATTCCTCGAAAGTAGCCAAGTAGAAGATGAACACGACAATAAAAAATAAGAATTATGGAATATCTTTATCTCTTTACTTTGCAATAATTTCAGATTTATAAAAACAAGTTGCAGAAATAGCTCAATGAGTGTCTCATAAACCCTTTATCCTGCTTTCTCATGTGTTAAAATATCACATGATAATAGCACAATTCTCAATATCAGGAAAAGAACATTAATATAGTATTATTAGTGAGTTTACAGATCTGTGATAAATTTCAATTGCCCACCAATGTCTTCTTATTTTTCCTTTTTTCTTCCAAGATCTAATCTGAGATCATACTGCATCTATTTGTCATGTGTCCTTAGCCTCCTCCAATCTAAGTATGAAAATTTTAGCAAGAAAAAAAAAACTTTTTTATAGGAACATAATATTTATACATCTTTACAGGGTACATTATGGTAATCCAATACATGTATACAATGTACAATAATCAAATCAGGATAATAAGCATTTCTGTCTCTTCAAACATTAATCATTTTTATGTGCTGGGAATTTTATACTCTTTTAATAATTTTTAATGCCTCACAGATTGTTTTAACCTATAGTTTCCCTAATGTGCTAAAGAAATCCCAGCAGTAACCCCTCCACGCTGTGCTTCGGGCCCTTGTTGAACATCCTCTGACCTCTTCTGTCCTGCCCTTCCCAGTCTCTATTATCATTATTTGATTCCATCCTTCCCCAAGATTGACTTATTAGTTTGGGTATAAAATGTTTTTAAAACTAGGAATTTTATGTATCTTGATGTAACTACAACAGAACAATTTATTTTAAAGTCTTTTGAGTGTGCAATATTGACTTTAAAAATTATATGACTCTGTGGTGCCTGGAGGATTAGACTGTTGATTTGCTCAAGTCATTTACATCAAGAATAAATGCGAATTTGGGAATGGAAAAAGAGGATGAAGTTACAGATGAGCAGAGCATGGGTTTATAATGGGTTTCTGCATCTCATTCTGGGCAATGCTAAATTTCTCCCTTGGAGGATTTTCCCACCCTCAACACACATTCATCACACAATAGTGGATTGATTTCGAAGGTTCTAGATGGATGCATTCAAGATGTATGCTCAAAATGGTGATCATTAGCTAAACGGACGCAATATCACTTTTAGAGAATTCCAACACAGAGGGTTTGGCAGTCCCTGGAATCACAGGTTCCCGGCCTTTCCCTGTGAGGAGGCAGCTGGCAGCAGACCATTCCTATGCCAAAGGCCATGTGGCAAGTCAGCAGAGGATGCAGCAAGGGTTCTCTGAGCAGCATCCGTGCTTCTATACCTTACTGCCTGCCTGCTTGTGAAGTTAGAATGATTTATGATGTTGGCAAACAGATTTAAATATTATGCCAATATTTTTGATCAATACCTGGGAGCATTTCCCTAAACAATACATCTTACTGACTTTTTCACTGTTTGCTGTTTTGATGAATGCAGACCTGAATGCCCTGAAATGAAAGTCAGATGAATCAAAATGTCCTCTGTGCTGGGCTGTGATGTATATCTACATCTGCAATCAGCATCCTTCAGTTCATGCCTGAGCCCCCACTGCAGCCACAATGTGCAGAAGTGCAGGCTAAGTGGAGCCTGAGCCAGCCTGGAACCAGTGGAGAATGCAAACCCCTGAGCCTGCCCTAGGTGGTACTGTTATGGCACAGTGCATGATCTCAGGAGAGCACGGTTGACCAGCTTTCAAAATTATAAATGTAGATGCCCTTCTTTGCTTTCCACTGGTGCTTCTCTGTTAAATATCTATTTCTATTTTAGAGGTTAAGATTTAGCATGCTTGTTACTCTTTAGACAAATGATAGGTATCTGCCTAAAAAATTCATATTACCTATGGAGTAGTGAGGAATCAAAATATATGGAAAAGAACAATATAAAGTTATTGATTTCACTCTATATCATTTTAAAAATCACAACTTTCGGATTCTGATAGTGGTTAACTTGCACACTTGCTTAACCAAAGCAATGGGACATATTCCATCTTTCAAATAGTACTTGAAATGAAGAGGTAAAAGTATTAAAATGTAGTAGATTTTTATTGAGACAAATATAATACAAATCATTCAAAAATGTGAAAGTTGTAAAATTTCTTGTCACATGTACACCACAGTACTTTTCTTTTTAAAGTGGAAGGAGCAGGATTTATTCAATTATGAAGAATAGAAACAGAACTCTCACAGGGGAAAGAGGGGACCGGCTAGTAGGTTGCCCCCACCACTCCTTCTTTAGATTAAAAAAAAATCATTTTATGAATAATCACGTAAGCTTGTTTAAATATAATCTCTGTGTGTATTTTTTCCCTCATCACTTACTTTTGTCATCAAATATTTAAATTCCCTGCTGCATGATGTCAGAGCCTCATTACTACACATATAACTAATAGAATATTATCTAAAATAATAGCACAATGAGTTAGCAAAGGCAAGCAATAAGAAATGAAAACACAACTTCTTCAGAAAATTGCTTACGTTTTTATTTTATAGTTAATGAACCCCTCTAAGCATTCATCTTATGTTTATGTGTGCACTTCCTAGTTCTACTCTGGGTTTCTCCTTATCCCTAACGTGGCCCTATTCATTCAGAACCATGATGTGGAAAACAGTTACTAAACATCCACCTGGGTTCTGGCTTTGGAGGCAGTTCCACAGAGCTACAGGCTTCCTCACAGTGGAAAGACTCTGCTTGCAGAGGAAGACACAAACCCCATGTTAGCGAATGTGGGCCCACTATTAATTTTGGCCCTGTAGTATCTATGAATATTATCCCTAGAGTAAAACAGAGCTGAATTTGTTTCAAGGTCAATGAAGGCAGACATTCGAGTGAAAATTACAGAGTTTTAAAATAGATTTTCTTATCATTGATGTGAAAGAAACAGCCCTCTTCTCAGATTGCTCTGTTCACAGAGGCAGCAGGTGGTGGTTGCCAAGCATGATGGCCCTCACCTGTAATCCCAGCAGCTCCAAGGCTGAGGTAGGAGGATCTCAAGTCTGAGGTCAGCCTCAGCAACTTAGCAAAAATCCTGTCTCAAAGTTAAAAACAAAAGGACTTGCATATGACTCAGTGGTAAATGGTCCCTGGGTTCAATGCATAGTACCCCAAACACACAAACAAGCAAACAAGGCAGTGGTTTCCTGACAGCAGGTGGAGCTTCATTAGAGTGCCCCAAAATTTGGAAATTTTAGTTCTCTTCCTTACCACTTCTCTGGTTTGATGAGGTTAAGGAAAAATCAAAATCAAATATGGAACAAAATAAATTCATAGAAAATCATTAATACAGTGTGTAACTTGTGAATTGCTTATCCCCTCTTTTTTGGGGGGGTGGGGAGAGAAAATATTCTAAGGGAAGAGATACCAAAGATAATAAAAGTCATGTTTACAGCAGAAACAACTTTATTTCCAAATTATCGTGAATTTGGACAGCTAATGGAAATGAAAGCCCAAAGTTAGGCTTCAAATATATTCACCCTTCCATGTTGTGGTGATGAAGCCAAGAGAAAGAAAGAGGCGGTGAGCTAGACCTACAGAGCACATTAAGTTTGTAAACATTTATGGAGTGCCTTTTGTATGAGAGCCCATGTCTAGGGATTCAAAGACAGAAATCCAGCCTAGGTCTTAAGTACCTCAAACTGAGGTAGATAGACAGATATAGCAAAAGACTATTGCAATTCAACACAGCAGGTGAAATTCATGCCTGAAATATTTTGGGGGAATACAAGGAGTAGATCCAACCTCTCCTTATTGGATAAGGTAAAGGAGAAGTCATGAAAAGGTGGGAAGTAAACCTTGGGCACTGTATGCTTGGGGACTGGGAGCCATTTCTGCAAAGGAAAGAGGGCGAACAAAGGAGGTAAGAAGCAGTGTATGTGCAGAGAACGGCAGCTAATTTAATAATGCTGGAATATATATGTACAGCAGCTGCCCATTGTCAGTGGAGGATATGTTGTTCCAGTGGACACCTGTAAAATCAAATAGTACAAAATGCTCTGTACACTGTTTTTTTTTTTTTTTTTCCTATATTCCCTGTAGTGTTGTCGCATAGCACAGAGCTAATCTGTCCTTCCACATTTTATGCCCTGGTGTCTCCTCTGAATCACCATTCATATGCTTCCTGGCCATTATTAAGTAAAATAAGAGTTACTTGAACACATCACTGTGACACTGCTGTAGTCAGATAACCAGGAGACTGATGGGTGGGTAGTGTATACAGCATGGGTATGCTAGATACAGGGTTGGTTCATGTCCAGGGCAGGACAGAGTAAAACAGAATAAAATTTTATTATGGTACTCAGAACAGTGTATAACTTGTGAATTGCTTATTCCCATATTTTCAATTTAGTAAAATACTTTTGGATTATGATCCACAGGTAACTGGAACCACAGAAAGCATTGTATTTGAGGCTGGAGTGGCTGGCTCAGGTCCCAGTATGAGTGCCCTGAAGACAATGTTAAAGAACCTCAAGATATTGCTATCCAGTGTGATGAGTTAAATGGCTTATTGTAAGCCCAGTGATGTGAGAGAGGCTGGGCTCTGGAAAAAAATAGCAGGGGTAGAGAGCATGGGGTAGATTTAAGATCTATTGGGGGTAGGGCTTGACAATTTCAGTATTACAGTGTCAGTCTGAGACACCAGCATAGGATCCAAGCACAGCTGCCTAGCAGGTAAGTGGGCCTGCCTATCGGAAAGTCAGGTAAAAGTCATCAGTTGGTACATAGTTGAGTGGGGTTGGTCATGAGAAGAGGCTTGATACCATTGCACCTAGAGTCAGCTTTCCATTTGATCAGCTGTAACACATGGAAAAAAAAAAAAGACAAAAATCTCTCCTTTGACTATACTCAGGCCTTTTGTTTTTAAGTTCCTTGTAATAGGTTGTGAATTCAGGGAACTATTATCCTAAATAGCAGAAACATTATGGGAACCTAATGTCACAATAATAAAACATTATGGGAAGCTGGTGTGACAACTGGGTATGATCAGCTAGGTTGCATATTTTGGACATTTGTTACCATATTAATTATAATAGACATTATTTGTTCAATGTATTTTTTAATCTTCCTTTTGTGTCAGAAAAAAAAAAGTGTGGTTGCTGTTACTATGCAAAATCCTGATTATGGCCACAAGAGCGTGTTACTTCTCATCATCCATGTTCCCTGATGAACTCAATGGCAAGGCAGTAAGAGAAAAGTTGAGCATCATTGTTCTGGAAACATCCAATTAGAGCTCTTAGGCTCAATCTGGCCCACTCCCTATCTCTGTACAGCTCATCTGTGTGCTAAGAATGGGTTTTACAGATAAATATCCCCCTCCCCGCAAAAAAAAAAAATTCATGAGAGTAATAACTTTGAACTCCAATTAAGGAAAAAATTTAACTGTGGGGGGGGGGAGTGCTTCTTAATACAAAAAGTATCCCATTTTTCTCATTAGTGAATCTGCATTCCAAAAAAATCTACTCAATTACATAATTATAGTTTAAATTTTGTCAATAAAAAGTAAACTTTTATAGACATTTGTCTTATCTCTTGTTATATAAGTACCCATAATACTCTCACTTTTCCTCTTGGCCTCTAAAGCCTAAAGTATTTACTATCTGGCCCTTCAAAGAAAAAGTTTGCAAACTCTTGCTCTAGATTATAGCCGGGCAACATGATAGTCAGGGAACTTGCAATGGGCCCAGCACACAATAGTTCCCAATTTCAAATCTCTGAAAAGCCTGTGGGTCAAATTCTAGTTATCTGCATCACAGATAAGGAACCTAAAATGCAAAGCAGTTAAGTAACTTGCTGTGTTGGCCCATTTTGTGCTACTATAATAGAATAGCTGAGACTTGGCAATATACAAACAGTAGTCTGGAGGTTAGGAAGTCCAAGACCCAGGGACTCCAGCTGGTCAGAGCTTTCTTGCTGCATCATTACATGGTGAAGTCATCACCCAGTGACAGAGCCCCCATGCATGGAAAGAGAATAAAACCTAAATTTACCCTTCTTATTTGGAGCCCACTCCCAAGATAACTAATCCATTCTCCCAATAACAGCGTTAACCCATTCACAATACTGCTATGATGGCAATGCGATTTTAACATGAGTGCTTTTTTTAGGGGGGTAGTGTGGGGCATAGTGCTTCTTAACCATACCACTTGTCCAAGCCTACATATTCGTAAGTGACAAAGGACAAAGGTGGGATTTAAAACCAATTGATCTTCTTTGAGGATTCATAATCATGGTCCTGTCTCCACCTCTGTGAGCAGAGACACTCTCTCCTATCCCTCCTCACCAAAGGCACACATGCTGACCTTTGTAGCTCCTACAGACCTTTGTATTTCCTCTCATTTCCTTTTTTTTTTTTTTTTTCTCACTTATTCTTTGCCAATGTTCACTTATAATGTTTATTTGTACCACACTTATTTTCTAGTCAAGAGGGGACACTTGACCTCAGGTATGAGAAAATGATGAGGGAACACAACTCTCTATATGTACATTTTCATTTGCTCTAATTGATATGTCTGAAAATGACAGTATCCTGTGGTCAAGATGAAGTGCTCTCAGTCCACATCATGTTGCCATGTTTCTGATCTATGGAATGTGAAATATGTTTGGTACTTTTGACATCTATTAAACACTTTGCAGCAATAAACTGATACTCAGTCTTCAGTTTATGTGATGGTCAATTTTAGGAGCCAACTTGACTGGGCTAAGGGATACCCAGATAGCTGATAAAGCTTCTACATGTCTGTCGATGGTGATTCTGTAAGAGATTAGCATTTAAATCAGTGCACTGAATAAGGAAGATCTGCCCTTACCCATTTGAGCAGCACCATCCAAACTATTAAGGACACAGAACAAAACAGCAGGGGAGAGATGAGTTTTCTGTCTCTTCTTCTGGAGCTCAGACACTCAACTTCTCCTGCCTTTGCACATTAAGGTTCAAAGTTCTTGGGGTTTCAGACTCTGGGACTTACACCAGCAGCTCCTCAAGTTCTTAGGCCTTTGGCCTTGGACTGAATCATATCATATAATTATACCATAATTATGTCTACATATATGTGTGTGTGTGTGTGTGTGTGTATAATTCTTATTGGTTCAGTCTCTCCAAAGATCCCTAACATAATTTATGATGGCTATTAATGAGGATTAAACTAAACATTTCATGTTTTTCAACTCAAAAATTAGTTCAAATATGTTCCTTAGAATAAAAAGCGGGGAAGTCAAAATGCAATAATGCTTTATTTAAATAAAATCACTCCATGCAACCTAGGTGGTAACATGAGATGATTACCATTGTTTTCTTTTCAGCTAAGGAATTCTTTTATGGACTAAACACAAATTACATTAGGTCTATAAAATCCCATAACAAAACACTTATGACCTAGAAATCATCAAAATTTTTACAGATGCTAAAATGCTTTGTTCCAAAAACAGAGCCAAATTGTAGTCTACATGCTCTTATGTTTCAGAAAATTCTGATGCTTTTATTTATGTGTCAATTGTTAAATAACAATAGCTAATTTTATCATGTGTTTACCATATATTATACATTGTATATTCACAATATATTTACTGTATATAAATTTAATATGTCCTATGGATGATATAAACTAAGGCACAGGGAGGTAAGTAGTTGGAGTACTTAGTTAAGTACTTCTATTATTTAGTTAAATATTAAGTACTCATAGTATTTAGTTAAGTACTATCCGCAGGTAGCAAGTGAGAAGGGCTCAAATTCACATCTAGGATTATCTTATTCTTTTAAGCATTATGGGTACTGCCTCTCCATATTAAATCCATAAAAGATTAGAAACCAAATAACTGGAAGACAGAAAGGCTGCTGCAAGTAGTTCAAAGATAAAAATGCAAAGTACCTGATAGCAGCATTAGGCAAGAGAGGAAAAGCAAATTGAAAACAGACACACGCACTCAAAAGTTAAGGCAGTGTGAAGCCAGTGAAGGAGTCAAATAGCTTAAAACATGTCAGGAGCCACTCAGTACCTCGTGGGCATCAACACAGCCCAATAATTAGAAATACATGAAGCCATGAATTATCAAGATGCCATTTAGCATAAACCATTAGGGAAGACACTACATCATGCATTTAAGATATACCTCAAACAAAATGCTAAATTAAATATTATTTAGAAACATTTTTTTATAACGCTTTCAGCATTCTAAAAAAAAAAAAAACCTTACACAGCAGACAATACTGATTCTCTGAACAATGCTAATTGTTTTGCAATCAATCAACTTTCAAAACAACTGAAAGAATGAGGTATTGCTTTTAGTCTTATTTCCCATCTTTATTTTATAGGTGAGGCAAGTGAGGCTTAAGTTGGCTAAATCATTCAGCCCAGATCAAGGAGGAGTCAGGAATTTAAGCAGCCTGACTGTGATATGAATTCAAATCTTAAACCTATCTCTCTTAACTGTGATTCTAAGTGACTGTAGGATTCTAAGATGGCTCTCGATGATCTACCGAATTCATGTTTTTGTTATTTCCCTACCAGTGTGCTTCTAAACTACGGAATCTGGCCAAGGGGAATCAATGCCATTTCTGTGGATAGGCTATAGAAGACTGACTTCTGTCCTACTAGCAGACCGTCTGAATGATGTCTTCAATTAGGGAAGCGACCATGTTGCAGAAGTTCCATGACAAAGAATTGAGGATGATCTCTGTGCAACAGCCTGAGAGAAACTGAAGCTCTTATCCCAACAACCTGTGATATGGTTTAGAGATGAGGTTCCCCCAAATCTAATTTGTGAGACAATGCAATAAAGCTTAAAGGAGAGAATATTGGGTTATGAGAGCCTTAACCTAATCAGTACATTAATCTCCTGATAGGGATTAACTGGGTGAAGACTCTAGGCAGGTAGTGTGTGATGGGAGGAGGTGGGTCACTTGGGGCATGCCCTTGGGGCTTACATTTTGTCTGTGATGAGGGGAGGCTTTCTCTCTTAACTTCCTGGTGCCATGTCCTGAGCCATTTTTCTCCACCGTATTCTGCCAGGATGTTTGGGCCCCAAATTAATAGAGTTGGCCAGCAATGGACTCTGAAACCATGAGCCACCAAATAAATTTTTCTTCTTCTAATTGTTTTTGACATGTATTTTGGTGGCAGTAGGAAAAAAGCTGACTAAGACAACCTGTAAAAAATTGAGTACTGCCAACAAAGATGTGAGTTTGGAAGCAGATCATTTTTCAATAAAGCTTTGTGGTGTCCACAGCCCCAGGCAGCACCCTGAAACTCTGAAGCTGATGATCTAGCTAGGCCACACCTGGATTCCTGACCCACAGAAACTGTAAAATAATAAATGTGTGTTGTACGATGCTGCCAAATGGGGGGTTATTTGTTACACAGCAATTAATAGCCCTGTGACATTGGGAACTCAGATTTGTCAAAGGAAGTCAGTCGGAGCACTTTTATTCAAAAAAGCTATTCCAACACCATTTAAAATAATTCTCAACTAGGATTCACTTTTAAATGATTTCTGGGGAAAAGAATAAAGAAGTAAAGATTGAATTTGAGAAGTAATGAGACTGAATAAATCTTTGGTTTCCAAAAGTCATTAAGTTCAAGGTTGGAAATCATCAGGAAGCCCAGACAGGGCACAAGAACATCTTTGGGAGTTCAGAGTCCCGGTTCATGGCATTCTCCTTCCTGAACACTAGAATGTGATATTCTTGGCACCAAGTCAGCCATAAACAATTAATTTTAAAGAGGGAAAAGGAAATTACATACTTAAAAAATTAATGCTGTAGATTACTCAGAAAGCAACCGTGAAGCAATGGAAAGGAAATGGATAGAACAGATTGCTCCCCACCTCAGTGTACATTACTTCCTATCCACTCCTCTACCCACCTACACACACATTGCATTTGACCAAGACAAGGGACAAAGCATTTGGGACTGGAGGTGTTTGTCCAGGAGAAAAGTAGATGTCACATTTTCTACTTTTCAATTTTCCCAACCATGCAATATGCTTTTAATGAATATCCAAGATCACCTTGAAACACAAATGACTATTCGTTTCTTCTTCATTCTCTAGCTATTTCTAACTTATTTCAGGTTTCTTAGATATTTCTTATTTGATATTTTGCTAAGTGGGAGATAATTATTTGGTTCAATAAAGTCATTAATGCAAACAATCTATACCTTAAATGTAATTTTATCCTCCACACTGCCTATGTGTCATTCAATTCTCTCCACCATTTTATACTAAGAAAGACAATCCTTGCAATGAACTTCTGGATAATGCTTTGGGCTCTGCTTCTTGGCTCCATCCATAACTACTAGTGATAACATCTCTGCACCGCAAAATAGTTAGTTCCTGGGTCCATAATGCCTTGTTCCTTAGTTTCCACATCTAAAAATTTATTTGAAACCCAAACAAAATCAAAAAGTGTTTACGAATGCTCTTTCACTGATAGTGGGATTTATGTCCTGATAAACTTTTGGTAAGTTAAAAATACAGTATATTGAAAATGCACTTAGTACACCTAACCTACAGAGCATCCCAAGTTAGCAACACAGCACAGTAGAGTGTCAGATGTTCACCCTCATCCATTGGGAGCTGTAGCTTGCTGCCACTGTCCACCATCGCTAGAGAAAATTGTACAACATATAACTGGCCCAGGAAGAGCCCAATTCAAAATTCAAAGTACAATTTCCAATAAATGAGTATCACTTTTGCACCATTCTAAAGCTGAAAAGTCATAAGTAGAGGACCATGTGCATTTCCAGGTAAAGCCTAGACTATATTGTGATCATGAGCCTGTAACAAATCTCAGCAGAAATGCAGCTGCAACTTGGTAGCCCTAAATATCATCTAGGACTCTTTCATTAAATTATTTTTCTACTTATCCAAAATGGAGGTAATTAAAAAAATTGACTTATGAACAATAAATGTGTGCCTGAAATAAATATATTACCAATGTCCTGTAAGGTAAAGAACATCTTTGACCTCCTAAAAATGGGAACAATGTAGCTGATCACTTTTCTGTGATAAGAAGAACTCAGAATAATTAGCTCTGGCATGTGCATGATTTGAAATCATGTGTACCTTGGTCTGGACAATTCAGACTTGCCCAGCAGAACAGTGTAGGTTTCTAGATCTCTGCCTCACATCAACTTGGTGATATTTTAGGACTTTGGTTCTCTGTCTTGAAAAACCAAAAAAATCAGAGCAAATAAGCTAGAAAACAAAAACAATCCCAAAGATGCCTCTGGCTGAATGGCATGACTCCATAGCAGTCATCAGCTCATTTATTGGTACTACCTAGCAAAATAGTAAATACTTTGTTTTGCTCATCTTCCATTTCCTAGGAGGAAAGCCATTGTTCCTCAGGCACATAAGGCCATTGCTGATCCTAAACACCATCCTTAGCACACTGTTACTACATTTTTTCCCAATGGGAAGTGCCTAGGTGTGACAGCCACCAGCAGTCTTCATTCAGGCCTGCTTGTCTCAGTAGGATTAGCTCCACTGCTGCTGGGCTGGAGCACCCTGCACAAACCTCAATAGTAGAGGTACCACTTGATGCTGAAATAATTTGCCTTGTATCTTCCTTTTCCCAACTACACATTGATCTCTACTGATCCTCTAGAAACCAGGTGCAACAGACTTTAATCCCCATGAGGGCAGGGCACATATGTACAATAGCATGTTTCAAATGTGTGTAGCTACTATGATGTAGACATCTGTTTTGAAGATGGAATAAAATTACAGTAGTCACTTGTCATGTGTTTTCTCAATCAGTGGAGACTAAAATTATGAGCACTCAAATGCACTGATCTATAACTTGATTAATCTGGTAAATTTTCTGTTAAAATTTACCAGAATTAGAATTGATAAATTTTTTTTACTGTATAAGTAATTCAAATTAATTAGACAATAAAGATGAATAAAAAGAATAACTACCATCATACCCAACCACACAGGGGCAAGCCCTGTAAGCACTTTGCTGTGGATATAGTTCATTAACCAAAAAATGGTGTCACAAAGTTTTGTGAATGTTTTTTAAAAGTTAATAGGTTGTATACTAGGGAATGATATTGGCCAAATTATATTGCTATATTGTGTGCATGTACAAATATGTAACAACAAAATCCTGCCATCATGTACAACTATGTACTGATGAACATATGGAAAAAATTAATACTTTGTGAAGGCTTTCTGTATGAATTTGTGAATGTATTCTGCAACATGTTAATTGTTGCACCACAATGCACTTAGCCAGCCCTTTGCTTCTTTGCTTTTAAGCACTTCTGTAAACATGCACGTAAACCAGGTTTTTTGTTTCTTTTACTAATGAAATATGGGACTGGATAATTCATGTATTAGGAGGTCTGGCCTGAGCACTGCAGGATGTACAGTAGCATCCTTGGACACTGTGCACTGCATGTAGGTATAGTCCCTACCCCGTATGACAACACAAAACTTCTCTCGGGCACAAAGTTATCCTGAGTTGGAAATCACACCCATCGACAGATAATTAGATGTGTAATGAATTATTTCCATTGAACATTTTCCTTAATGTGGAATTACTGGACTGAAGGAGATGAACTGCAGAGGAACTGAATTTGTGCTCTTACAGACATAGCAGGCCAATTGCCCCCACAGTTCAAGACCCAGTCTTCCTCTTTCCCTTTCTCTCCACTACTGAACGAAACCCTGTTTGTATTTTAATCTATGCCAATTTAAGAGAATTTCATTTTTGTTTAAAATGTATTTGTAAACTATTGATGAAGAGAGACATTTTTAAATGTTTTTGAAATATTTATATTTCTTCTTCAGGAAAAGTCATTTTATTTTATTTTCTTGTTCTTCCTTGTTAAAAGAGTTTTTTAAATTTTCTAAAAGTTCTTTTTATATTAAAATAGTGCCGGGGCTGGGGTTGTGGCTCAGCGGTAGAGCGCTGGCCTAACACATGTGAGGTCCTGGGTTCGATCCTCAGCACCACAAAAAAATAAATAAATAAAATAAACGTATTGTGTCCAACTACAACTAAAAAAAAATTTAAAAAAAAAAAGATAGTGCCAACTATATTTGTTTCTTTCACAAAATCATGACTGGAGAGTGGACCCAGGGACTCATGCATTCGAAGTAAGCACTCTCAGCTGCATCCCCATCCATTCTTTTAAAAATCTTATTTTGTATTTTGACACTTTGCTAAGTTGCCCAGTTTGGCTTCAAACCTGCCATCCTCCTTCCTCAGTCTCTTCAGCAGCTGAGAGCAAGGCACAGTTGACCAGAGTTCTTTTGTCAATTCTGTTTTTGGTTTCATGTTTATAAGGTTCTTACTCTCCTTAATATTACACACACACACACACACACACACAATTTTTCTTGATTTTTAAAACTATATGTATTTTAAGCATTTGCCTTTATTTATGGAGTAACAAGGTAATATGAAGTGGAAGGTGACTTTTTAAAAATAGTTTGGTGTTGATGAAAGGGTCCTGATCTTTGGATATGTGGGAAGACTTGGACTTGGTGGTTTCTATGTTTTACTGCCCTTAAGCTTCACTTGAGTGAGTCCGTGGACCACCTGCCATTTCCCCCATGATAATTATAAGTTAATCATGAATGACATGCCAACCAAAACAAGCAGAATGTGAGAGGAGAACATAAACATCTGTATTTATCCGTTAACTTGAAAATAAGAATCAACTGATGGTGTGGAAAGGGCAAACATAGTATAAAGGGGCTTGTGGTGAGTACCTGGTGTGGGCAGGCGCCCAGCCATGTTCCCTTCTGGCTCCATCCTTCAGCCTTTGGGATCTGTGGAGTGCCTGCAGTGCTCTTGTGTAACCTGCCTGCAGCCTCAGAAGAGCCCTCATGGAAAGCCAGTCACTCTGACTTACAGAGGACACACAGCAGGTCACTAGCTCCTAGCCATCCTGTGGCTATTGAGTGAAGAGCTGGGAGGGGATGAAACCCTTGCTGCTTTTGTATCCCACCTCTGTCTCTATCACAACTATTTAAGGCATCTGGTCCCAGCAGATTTTTGAGAAGATAAACTACAGGGCATTGGCAGGAATTCAGCTTGCTCTTTGTCACAGGGAATGGATGTCTTCTGGGCTCTGAGACTCTCCTGGAGATTAATCTCTGAAGTCCAAGAGCCTCACAGGAGTGGAGCAAGAATTCAAAGCATTCTTCAAGGACAGAAAGGAACATGGTGCCAGGCCACAGCTTCTGCACAGCCTCAGGCAGTCTCCTGCTCTGTGAAGGGCGCAAAGGCTTCTCTGCTTCTGAGCTATTCCACCATCACTTGAGTAACTTTCCTGAACCACAAAAGCTGCCTTCAAAGGAAAACACCTGCCCTCTTCTAGGAGAAGGTTCCAAGCAGAATTTGAGAAGAAAGGGAGGGATGTTTTGCCTGATCCCTACATTCAACACACTGATTCACTTTCCAAGGTGCAGAGAAATGCCATTGATCTGCTCTGAGCAGTTATTGATGCTGAGTAAAGGAGAACTTCTCACCTCTGAAAAACACTCGAAAAATGGCTAAAAAAGAAAAAAAAATAGAAAACCTTCATATTTATTCTTCTGCTCAATTTGTTATTCCTAATTCTTCATAGATATAGCAAGTTTGGTAATTTTTTCTTTCTTTTAATTTGGTGCATCTTATTTTCCCCTTTCATATTATTTGTACAAAAGCATGATTTCTGGGCTTATTAAAGGATAACCTGGGCTTATTAAAACATTTGAGAAGAGGAGAAAGCAGTCCGGAAACCAGCCCCAATTATGTATTTCACACGTGACTATGGTCATCTGGTTACCTAGGACCCAGTGTCCATGTGCACCCTGCCTGGGCTTCATGTACCTGATTCCCAAAGCCTTCCTTTTCCCTGGTTAAAAACAGCATAGCTGGTAAAACTAGAGGCATATGCGTTTAACTACCTGCATGCTGTGTGGACATCATAATAACAGCTCCTGCCCTTCAATGTGTAGTGACTTCTAGACTTATTATGATTTGTAGTACAAGTCACAGCAAGTCAGAGCCAGGAGAACTGAGAATTCCAGCTCACACCATCTTTGTCTTGGTTGGAGGGTGAACTGAGAATGATTTGGTTCAGAAGGGCACGAGAGATCCTATTAGAATGCCCTTTTATTTATTATGATCCCTTTGTGGTTGACATTTTTGTTATATGGAAGCACTATTGTGGTTTAAAACAATTGCTTCCAAATGGATAGCCAAATAGAAAATGAAGGGGGCAGTGGAGGATCAGCTCTGGGCTCACACTAACATCTTCCCACAAGGAGAGGGAAAGTAAGATTAAAAAAAATAATATATATATATATATATTTACGATACATATACCATAAATATATATGTATATATTTATGGTATATGTATCATAAAGCTAAAATATTTCCATTTATATGAGGGCATAAAAAGATATGGAAAATAAAAGCATGCTGTTTTTTAGGGTGTTAGTTTTTGGATTCCTCTTCACATAAGACATTTTTAAATATCACACGAGTAAAATATTAGACTTTCAGATGTAGACAGGGAAAAAATAATCTGAACTGGGTTTTAGGAAAATCCCTAGAGATTCAGAAACATGGAAATCAGTCACTAGTGTCTGGATCACTTCAGTGTTAATGCTGGAACTCTTCTCAGAATACCAGGAAATACAATTTACTTATTACAAGGCAAATTCTCATTAAGTAGATACCGTAAAAGCAACCAGCCAGGAAGGGAGTCTGGAAACCTGAGTGTTTTCTCTCTCTGTCTCACACACACATACACACCAAAGAGAGGGCACACGTGCAGAGGTAGCTAGTGTGTGGAAATCAATCTTTTATGTTTGCTCACTCATGCTTTCTTCTATCCTTTCTTTCCAGTAGAGATGCTCTTGGATGACTTCATTGGTATGCCTCAATCATAGTGTTTTGTTTGGCATATAGAATCACTCATCAACTAAATTACAAAATTAAATTTCTCCTGGGCTGAGTGTTTAATAGTTTATATTTGAGAACTGTTTTTCACCCAATAGACTATTAAGAGAATTTGAGAAGTATGGGAGTTTACACAGTGATTCAATAATTTGGAAATCTTGAGTAACCGGGGCAAACAACATTTTCTAAATATTAAGAAATAGACCAAGGTTATTCCCCTTTATTGTCCAGTCATTAAGCATTAAAAAAACTTCTAGCTGTAAATTGTGCTCACTGGTTCCTTTCTCATTTCCACATTTGTATCTAGAAATCATGTATCATAGATGAATTCTAGATAGGGAAGAGGGAAGGAGGGAAAAGGAGGAGGCAGGGGATTAGCAAGGATGGTGGAATGTGATGGACATCATTATCCAAAGTACATGTATGAAGACACAAATTGGGTATTAACCTCCTTTATATACAAACAGAGATATGAAAAATTGTGGTATATAGGTGTAATAAGAATTGTAATGCATTCTGCTGTCGTGTATTTAAAAAAATAAAATTAATAAATAAAAAAAGAAATCATGTATCATGCATGAGCAAGTACGTCCTAACAGCAGGAAATGAACTGTATTTGATGACAGCTTGATGATAATTGTGGACAGGGTTTGAAAAAACTCAAGGAGGTAACATTTTTCAGAATCACTAATCACTAATAGTTGAGTCTAGATGACAAAACAAAAGTCCCACTATTATTGGTTAATATCCTGGGTGTTTGTGCAAACATGTTCACTTCACGTTCCTAAGGGACAGTGGAGCTATACATACAGATAGAGCTTGTTTAACTTTATTTTATCTTTAGACTAGCATATGGGCTGGAAGTATAACTCAGTGGTACAACACTTGCCTACAATAGGACAATCTTCTCACTGATATTAAACGTTACATCAATGGTAGCAATACAAAGAACATTTATTGGTTGTCCAAAATCTTATATGTGAAATCAATCAAATTCCTTTTTTACTGTAGCCAATATGTACATACATACATTGAAATGTGTCACACCATTTACTTTGAATTCATTAGTCCAACAAAATGGTCTGCTCCCTCCAGCCATGACCACAGTGGCCCTCCTGCTGTTGGACCTCATTAAGTTTTGGAGGGAATCTTTCACCACTAGTTCAGAGATACTGTTAATATCTTGGTCATCCTATAATATTATGTCTATTCATCCAAGCTCCTGGTCTCATTAAAGTCTACTGGTAGTATCTCTCCAATTGTACCTATCATGGATAATATATCCAGAAGCATCCAACACGATATTGTGGCCAATGAACATGAAACTAACACTGTATCAATACTGGACACAATCAGAGATATCATCAGATCCGTGATTCTCAAAGTGAGTCCTTAGACCAGCAGCATTAGCATTACTTGTTAGAAAGGAAATTTCTTACTCCCTCCCAGCCCAAATGGATCTGGGGTGAGATCTAGCAATTGAGTTATGTACCTGAGCTTAAGAATCACTGATCTACCAAGCATGGTAGAGCATACCAGTAATTTCAGTTACTCAGGAGATTGAGGCAGGAGGATCTCAAGTTCCAGACCCTCAACAACTTAACACAACCCTGTTTCAAAATAGGAAAAATAAAACCATCTGGGGATGCAGTTCAGTGGCAAAGCACCCATGGAATCAATCCTCAGTACCAAAAAAAAATCCATTTTCCAGATGGGAAGGTTGTGACAAAGAAAATTAAATGCATTGTCATTGTCTATGGGTCTCACACCAAGCTGGTAGAGAGTCAAGGCTGGAACATAGAGCTGGTGTCCAATCCAGAACTCTGATTGCTCCTGAACACCATTATTGTTTATCATGCCATCATTTGTTGACTCCCATCTGAAACTAGTAAATTAGAAAACAAAACTTTTGAAGGGGATTGGAGGTAACGAGAACTAAAATTTTCCATTCTGAAGGGATGTACCACTGCTTCATTCTGATATTTTACTCCCCTGTTGACAGCTAAAACTTCTAAGAACCAATAAACACATCCACTAGAACTAGATCAAAGTATTTAACTGTGTTTGATTAATAGAGTTCCATAGAAGACAAGCAATGAATGTGTACTAACTAAAGCTCTGAAGAGAGGAAAGCAATGCAATGCAGATCTATGGGTTTGAACTTTCAACAGAGGACCATGAGAACCTCCTGTCCATACTTCCTGATCTACAAATTTTTTTAAAATGCAGAATTTTCACAATAAAGAGAGCTTTTAAAACAAGTTTCATAAGTGTACTTCAGAGCTTTTCATGTATGGCCACAGATGGGGAAGAAAGCAAACCAGTTGTGATCAATCGCTCTGCCAAGTCACAAATACTAGCATTAAAGATGTGGCTCATCTGAAGCTGAGGTCAAATATTCCCCTTAATCGTCCTTGAGAACATTCAGATAGCTGATTATTCACTTGCCAAAATAAGCTCGCAAAGAAATAAATGGTCTGCTGAAAGAACAAAGTAGGAGATATTCAAGTGCTCATTGAATTCATCATCATCAGTCATACGCAGTATGGGAGTGGGGATAGATAGAGGGTGTTCAGGGCCCCTTTCCCTAGATTCCAGCCCTGGGAGTCCGACTGCTACCGAACAGCTAGTGCCCCTTGAATTAAAGGGAAAAAATGTTCAGTCTTATCCCAACAGCAACAGAAACAACTCTACTCTAAAGACAACATGTTGCTGCAGAAAAAGATTTATTAAACCCAGGACACATCTCTGGACACATTATTCTGAAATAAGAATGAATGACAGTAGTGAAACTACAGCCTTCCCTGGAGTTGTTTACAGTTCCCCAAGAACCTTCTAGAAAGGATAATTTATAGTTGATGAATTTAAATGTCACTATAAAAAAGGGGTTGGAGAACTTAGGTTAAGAATAAATTTATATAAGACTATACAAATGTTCATACATTTACTAAAATGAAGCAATAAAAAAGCATAGTAAACAAGGCACTACAGATTCAGTGAGATGTTGTGAACTCCTTTGTTGCACATAAGATGGATATTTTCTTCCTTCCTTTCTTACTTTTTTTCTTAATCTAAAATTAGTGCTTTTTAAATCCTCATTTCTTACTTTCTATTATTTGCCTTGATCCTGATAGGTCAGAAAAACCCAAGGGCTTGAAATAAAGCTAAAATTATAAAATACAATGAAATGTAATACTTTTGGAAACTCGAGTTTGTTAACTATTTATCAAACCAGATTTTTCTCCCATGGATTTTTTCCCCCCAGGTACACTTCATAGCAAAGCACAGGCTAAAGCCCTGCTGTCCACCTGAGCTCCTTCTGCAGATGCACACCTCTGGAAAGCACATTCTAAGCATGTGTCTCCTTTTGTTCTTTCCCAAACATTTTATTTTTAAAGGCTCTAACGCCTTCCCCGAGCATTTTATAAAACTCTGCTTCCTCTTTTCATCCCCTAAGGAGCATTCTTTACCCACAGTGTTGTACAAATTGTGAGTACTGAAACTAAAATTCTGAAGATTGACAACAAATGAACTCAGGGTATTCACATTAATACAAGAGGAACTAACTCTTTGACCATGAACCTGGAAATCACTTTGAGAAATAAAATGATTCACATATTTCTCTTTTCTGTGATATGCCCTTGAGTGATACTGATCGTCTTTATTTTTGTTCACTGTATGGATCATCCATTTTTAATCCATTATACTTTCCTGTTGCTGAGTAATCCTTATTCACCAAGGAAATTTTTAAATTTTTATTTAAAAACTAGCCTGAGGGGAAAAAAAAATGTCTTCAAATGGAAACCCACAAAAAAAAAAAAAAAAAAAAAAATGGGAGCAAAAATTCCAAACACCAGACATAAATATATTTTTAAGATAAGTCCTTATCTCATCATGCATGTCTTTGATACATTTTGTTAAAAATGGACATTAATCCTTGAGTTTTACCTACTCACTTATATTAATGCTCACTTTCCAAAATAACACAAAAAGAATAGGATTCCATTCAATTTATGTATGACCACTATAGTCTCCAATGTTCTGATTCTTACAAGTGAATCAAAATTACCTAGAAGATACCAAAATCCTTAATGGCCTTCAAAGTGACTGTAGCCAAGCCAAGTTTCCTCTGAATCAACTCACATCTATGAATGACCACTCTGGGCGACAGGAAGTGTGGCCTGACCTTCAAATCAGCAGAGTTCTATTCTCAGCCACAAAGTTCACCTGAGCCCTTCTTTTAAACTCTCTGTACCACATTACATACTAATGGTCTATATTTTGTAAGCAAAATTTCAGTTACACTGAAAAGACATGAGTACCACAGCCTTTGGGGAACAAACAGCAAGTCTTCAAATATATACCAATTACGATGACATGGTTAAAAAGGAGCCTATCTCTACTGAACATCATGTGAAAATCACCCCAAATATTCCAAAGTCAGAATTCATGGTGCCTCAGTGCTCTCAAACAGAAGCAGAAATGTGAATTCAGTAGCACATGAAGTATCTCCTTCTGAAAATATTATTTAGTTCATCTTTCCGTTTCAGTGAAGCAGGAATAAAGTTGTCCTACATTAGAACAAGAAAGACTAGGCTCAGGGGCTGGGCACAATGGTGCATGCCTGTAATCCCAGTATCTTAGGAGGCTGAGGCAGGAGGATCTCAAGTTCAAAGTCAGCCTCAGCAACAGCGAAGTGCTAAGCAACTCAGTGAGACCCTATTTCTAAATATAATACAAAATAAGGTGTGGGATGTGGCTCAGTGGTTGAGTACCCCTGAGTTCAATCCTTGGTTACAAAAAAAAAAAAAAAAATAGAAGGACTGGATGCAGTAATTCATATCATGTAGTCCTGGGTATTGTCTCAGTCCAGATGGTAAAGGAAGACAGAATGGGCTCACCCTCTGCTCATGACCTTAGGAGCTGTATTCCACTAATGTGAGCTTCTTACTGCTATCTGCTTCATCTTTGGTTTTCTGATCCCTCACATGCTTTGTTCCAGTCCTCTAATGAAAAGAATGCTGATGGTGACATGGAAATTGTGGTAATGCTGCCACTCATGACCATGGACCAATAGCAATACCAAACCTCACAATACTGGGGGAGGGGGGAAGCATAAAGCATACAAGAAGCCCTTCAATCAATATGGCCCAAGACAAGTTTTGGGTGTCCAAGGGCAGAAAATCAAAATAATAAAAAAAGGAGGAAACATGAATTCTGAATGGAGCTTTTAAGTCAAATGTTCAATTAGAGCCATTCCAGGAACTGCAGATGGGACTGCAGGAAGGGTTAAGAGCCATAGAGGAATTTAAATGCTTCCTTCTTCACTAAACAGGTATTAGCAAAGACTTGAGGTCAAAGAATAGTGTTATCACATATAGTGCATGAAGGAGCCTACACTAGACCCAGTGAAAGGTTATCTGGGACATTCTTCAGCAAGAAGAAAGCCCAGGTACAATGTAAAACAGATAACTACCATCTATACATGAGAATAAGAATGTTTAGTTATTTATGATTTTTTTATAATTAACTTTACTTTGCAAACTTAAACAATGTAAATTCTAGTAGGTTATAAACCTCACTACAACATATATTTCTTGAGGGCAGAAATCTTATTTTATTCATTGATACACTAAAGTGCCTAAAATGATACTTAGTAGGTCCTTAATAAATATTTTTCAGTAAATAAAGACCTAAAAGTTTCCTCATTTCAAAGATGTTATTCAAGCAGGCCACAGCTCTCGTCTGTACAGGTTGTACCCTGAAAAAGGCACCTGACCCCATGCGGGAGGAAACTTGAGTTCATCCAGGGTGGACCCATTGAATCCTAACTTGGGCCAGCCAGTGCACAGCTCAGAGAAGGGTGTCTTCCTGTGATTTGTCTGCTCAGAAGGAAATCATTTGTGGACAGGGGTCCCTGAGCTCTCTTAACGTGAGTTTCTTCAGGGAGGTCTTCTGGGGAGCTGCTTAAGTCAAGCCATCGAGCACCAAGATGTACCATGATGCCTTTCATCAAAGCCATCCCACAGTTCAGACATCTCATCAGTTATTTCCATCATTGATGTCTTCCTGCATCAACAATTCTGTGCAGTAACTGAGGATGCACGCCTTTAACCAGTTTGCCAGCACGTCCTTATCACCTTAACACACTAGCTGAAATTGAAGTCTTGAAAATTTAAGGACTTGTTAAATGTACTCTTCATATATTTATTAACTAGCCAATATTTGACCCTGGATATTTGGGGGTAATCATTCATTTTCTTTTCTTGTGTTATTATGGAATCTAATGTAATTATCAACTGAAAGCATCTAAGACAACTGAGTGAAACCTTCACATCTAAGGTAAGGCAGGATTAATCAATGACCAACTATAGGACAAGGTTCTTGAACTTTGGCCATGTTGGAAGTTGGGCCCAAAGAATCCTTTGTGGTCAGGCATTTTCTCAGGCCCCTAGATGCTGAGCAGCACCCCTGATCTCTGTCCACTAGATGCCAGTCGCATCTCCCCACAGTTGTGTTAAGCAAAACATTTTTAGATTTTCTCAAAAGTTCCTGGAGAGCACAATCAATCCTAACTGAGAACCACCAGGATAGGTAAAGCTGACAGATTGAGACTGGGGTTAATCCAGAAGATGTTTAGAAACTCATGGGTAACTAAATTGCTAGCATGGGTCTAAGCCATGCTAGCTGGCACAGTAGGCAAACAGCAGGTAATAAGAGGGTAAAGCGATGATCAGAGGCAAGCACCAGGCTATCGTGGAAATATGGGGTAACTTTATAAATCAGAGAATAAGTTACAGATGGAAAAACAGATAGTACAATTCCTTTTCAGCTCTGTATCAGGTAATCTTGTGTTGGATGCATCTCTGCATTGGAACCAACTAACTACTGTCCACATTTTTATTTTTATTTGCTTTGCCAAAATAGATAAATAAATCAATAAATAAAACCTTTTTGAGAAATTAAGAATATTGTCCCACTGTTGATCTGATTCAGAAAATGTGTTGGCTAAAAACTGTCTACAGCTAATAATAAAGAAGGACAAATGAAAACAATAGAAACGGTTGATTTGGTAATTACTTTAATGGCCAGGTTGCCCACTGCAGTTTTCAATATAAGAATTGGGCCACTTGGTTTGTAGCCTCTTCTGAGGTAGGAAGAAATAACTTACTCCAATCTTACTGATCCTGCTGCTCTATTGGGGTACTTCTGCATTAAGGCTTGTCCCCAAATTCTCTTAGAATCAGTACCAAGAACAAAGCTTAAGATTGGTATGCTCATAAAGGCATTCTTCTTTATAGCTAAGTAATTCTCTATTATTTATATACACCACATTTTATTTATTCATTCATCTGTTGAAGGGCACCTAGGTTGGCTCCATAGCTTAGCTACTGTGTATTGAGCTGCTATAACCATTGATGGGGCTCAAGTAAATGTGTGGACCTGGACACAACTTAAGTGAAGTAAGCTATTCCCAAGAAACCAAAGGTCTAATGTTTTTGCTGATGTGTGAAAACTAACCCACAGCAAGGGAGGAGAGGGAAAGAACAGATATTCAGTAGATTAGACAGAGGGGAATGAAGGGAAGAGTGGGGATAGGAAAGGAAAGATAATTGAATGAATCCAAACAATTTTCCCATGTACTTATATGAATACACCACAATGAATCCCACCATCATGTACATCCATAAGAATGGGGTTCTAAGTAGAATAAGATATATTCCATGTTTATACAAATATATCAAAATGATTTCTACTGTCATGTATAACAAAAAGGAATAAAAAAATAAATATCTGATCATATTGAAGAGCAAAAAAAGAAAAAAAAAACAAAGATTGGTGTGCCCATGGAAGTTCATGTCCTTATAAAAGTGTGGGAAGGAAAGGTTAAATGTAAATGACATCTCTGCATTCACTTTGATATTTTATCATTGTAAATTGGTTGCTTGGGAGCATATATTCTGTACATGGCACATAAATGCCTCATTTTTCTTCTCCTCCATCTGGATTGTAGGTGCTGGGGGTCTGCTGATGTCCCACCTCCCTCCTCAGCTTCCTTAGGACTAACTAAAGCGGGGGCCTGGGCTCCTCTTCCCTCTATACTGGTTCCCAGGTTGGTGGGGTTACCAGCATGGCACCTGGGCAGATGCTGCCCAAGAACTTCTTATCAGCCAAATAATATGAACAGAGAAAGCCAGGGAACCATTTATAGCAATGAAGCAGAACAGTTCATGTATTCTAAGGGAGAAAAAGAGTGGCTCTTACATTTTCTATGTCCTTGTTTTCCATGTACATAAATAACCCCTATTGTTTATGTTGTCATTTTATTTTATTTAGTTTCACATCCTTTAAAAACAAAGACTGTAGTTAACAAAGTATCAGCCACAGAAAATTAGGACATAATGGAGTCTTTTCATTAGTGATTATCTTGAGAGGCACCATCTTAGATGATTATATCTAATTCCATCATTTAAAAGACTCCCAGAGATTAAATGCTTGTATTCTCCAAAATCCATGTGCTGAAACGTAATCCTCAATGCAATGTCACTGAGTGGGGCCTTTGAAAGGTGATCTGAGCAATTATAAAGGAGTAGAGATACTACCATGCATTTTATCTGATCATAATGGAATGAAATTGGAAATCAATAATAAAATGAGAAAGGAAAAAATCCTACATCACATGGAGATTAAACAATATGCTACTGAGAACAAAGGGTTACAGAAGACATCAAAGAGGAAATTAAAAAATTCTTAGAGGTAAATGAAAACACAGACACAACATATAGAAATCTCTGGGACACTATGAAAGCAATACTAAGAGGAAAATTCATTTCATGGAGTTCATTCCTTAAAAGAAGGAAAAGTCAACAAATAAATGACCTCACACTACACCTCGAAGCCTTAGAAAAAGAAAAACAAATCAGCAGCAAATACAGTAGAAGGCAAGAAATAATTAAAATTAGAGCTGAAATTAATGAAATTGAAACAAAAGAAACAATTGAAAAAATTGACAAAACTAAAAGTTGGTTCTTTGAAAAAATAAATAAGATTGATAGACCACTAGCCACGCTAACAAAGAGAAGAAGAGAGAGAACCCAAATTACTAGCTTATGGGATGAAAAAGGCAACACCACAACAGACAATTCAGAAATACAGAAGATAATTAGAAATTATTTTGAAACCCTATACTCTAATAAAATAGAAGATAGTGAAGGCATCGATAAATACCTTAAGATATATGAACTACCCAGATTGAGTCAGGATGATACAAACAACCTAAACAGACCAATATCAAGTGATGAAATAGAAGAAGCCATCAAAAGACTACCAACCAAGGAAAGCCCAGGACCGGATGGATATACAGCAGAGTTTTACAAGAACTTTAAAGAAGAACTAATACCAATACTCTACAATCTATTTCAGGAGATAGAAAAAGAGGGAGAATTTCCAAATTCATTCTATGAGGCCAATATCACCCTGATTCCCAAACCAGATAAAGACACCTCAAAGAAAGAAAACAACAGACCAATATCCCTAATGAATTTAGATGCAAAAATCCTCAATAAAATTCTGGCAAATTGGATACAAAAACATATCAAAAACATCGTGCACCATGATCAAGTAGGATTCATCCCTGGGATGCAAGGCTGGTTCAATATACGGAAATCAATAAACATTATTCACCACATCAATAGACTTAAAGATAAGAACCATATGATCATCTCGATAGATGCAGAAAAAGCATTCGACAAAGTACAGCATCCCTTTATGTTCAAAACACTAGAAAAACTAGGGATAACAGGAACTTACCTCAACATTGTAAAGCTATATATGCTAAGCCTCAGGCTAGCATCATTCTAAATGGAGAAAAACTGAAGGCATTCCTTCTAAAATCTGGAACAAGACAGGGATGCCATCTATCACCACTTCTATTCAATATAGTTCTTGAAATACTGGCCAGAGCAATTAGACAGACAAAAGAAATTAAAGGCATTAAGATAGGAAAAGAAGAATTTAAATTATCACTATTTGCGGCGATATGATCCTATACCTAGAAGACCCAAAAGGGTCTACAAATAAACTACTAGAGCTAATAAATGAATTCAGCAAAGTAGCAGGATATAAAATCAACACGCATAAATCAAAGGCATTCCTGATATCAGTGACAAATCTTCTGAATTGGAAATGAGGAAAACCACCCCATTCACAATATCCTCAAAAAAAATAAAATACTTGGGAATCAACTTAACAAAAGAGGTGAAAGATTTATACAATGAAAACTACAGAACCCTAAAGAGAGAAATAGAAGAAGATCTTAGAAGATGGAAAAGTATACCCTGTTCATGGATAGGCAGAACTAACATCATCAAAATGGCAATATTACCGAAAGTTCTCTATAGGTTCAATGCAATGCCAATCAAAATCCCAATGGCATTTCTTGTAGAAATAGATAAAGCAATCATGAAATTCATATGGAAAAATAAAAGACCCAGAATACCAAAAGCAATTCTAAGCAGGAAGTGTGAATCAGGAGGTATAGCGATACCAGATTTCAAACTGTACTACAGAGCAATAGTAACAAAAACAGCATGGTACTGGTACCAAAACAGGCGGGTGGACCAATGGTACAGAATAGAGGACACAGAAACCAATCCACAAAATTACAACTATCTTATATTCGATAAAAGGGCTAAAAGCATGCACTGGAGGAAGGATAGCAAATGGTGCTGGGAAAACTGGAAATCCATATGCAACAAAATGAAACTGAATCCCTTTCTCTCGCCATGCACAAAAATTAACTCAAAATGGATCAAGGAGCTTGATATCAAATCAGAGACACGCCGTCTGATAGAAGAAAAAGTTGGCTCCGATCTACATATTGTGGGGTCGGGCTCCAAATTCCTTAATAGGACACCCATAGCACAAGAGTTAAAAACAAGAATCAACAAATGGGACTTACTCAAACTAAAATGTTTTTTCTCAGCAAGAGAAACAATAAGAGAGGTAAATAGGGAGCCTACATCTTGGGAACAAATCTTTACTCCTCACACTTCAGATAGAGCCCTAATATCCAGAGTATACAAAGAACTCAAAAAATTAAGCAATAAGAAAACAAATAACCTAATCAACAAATGGGCCAAGGACCTGAACAGACACTTCTCAGAGGAGGATATACAATCAATCAACAAGTACATGAAAAAATGCTCACCATCTCTAGCAGTCAGAGAAATGCAAATTAAAACCACCCTAAGATACCATCTCACTCCAGTAAGATTGGCAGCCATTATGAAGTCAAACAACAAGTGCTGGCGAGGATGTGGGGAAAAGGGTACACTTGTACATTGCTGGTGGGACTGCAAATTGGTGCGGCCAATTTGGAAAGCAGTATGGAGATTCCTGGGAAAGCTGGGAATGGAACCACTATTTGACCCAGCTATTGCCCTTCTCGAACTATTCCCTGAAGACCTTAAAAGAGCGTACTATAGGGATACTGCTACATTGATGTTCATAGCAGCACAATTCACAATAGCTAGACTGTGGAACCAACCCAGATGCCCTTCAATAGATGAATGGATAAAAAAATGTGGCATTTATACACAATGGAGTATTACTCAGCACTAAAAAATGACAAAATCATGGAATTTTCAGGGAAATGGATGGCATTAGAGCAGATTATACTAAGTGAAGCTAGCCAATCCCTAAAAAACAAATGCCAAATGTCTACTTTGATATAAGGAGAGCAACTAAAAACAGAGCAGGGAGGAAGAGCATGAGAAAAAGATTAACATTAAACAGGGACAAGAGGTGGGAGGGAAAGGGAGAGAGAAGGGAAATTGCATGGAAATGGAAGGAGACCCTCATTGTTATACAAAATTACATATAAGAGGATGTGAGGGGAAAGGGAAAAAAATCAAGGGAGAGAAATGAATTACAGTAGATGGGGTAGAAAGAGAAGATGGGAGGGGAGGGGAGGGGGGTTAGTAGAGGATAGGAAAGGTAGCAGAATACAACAGTTACTAATATGGCATTATGTAAAAACGTGGATGTGTAAACAATGTGATTCTGCAATCTGTATACGGGGTAAAAATGGGAGTTCATAACCCACTTGAATCAAATGTATGAAATATGATATGCCAAGATTTTTGTAATGTTTTGAACAACCAATAAAAAAAATGTCCACACACACAAAAATAAAAATAAAACACAAATACAAAATGTAAAAAAAAAAAAAAAAGAAAAGAAACTAAATCAAACAGTGCATGTAGTGAAGGGCACCATGGCTGATGAGCAGTTTAGATTTGATAGAAGTGTTTCTAGCATCATCATCATCATCATCATGCAGTGTGATTTAAATACCCGTTCTAGCTTTGCTATCAAATTGTTGTTCTTTAAAGGGCAAGAACTGTCTTTTCCTTATGATATCTGTAATGCTAATTTCATGTAGTAATTGGTTAAAACTATGATATAATCTCACTAGATTGAATAGTATATTTAGATTATCTGGCCAATATTGGTTTTCAGCTCTGACTGTACACTGGAATCATTTTGGCTAGATTATCAAAGTCCTGTGACAGTTCTTTACCTCAAGACAATTAAGTCAGACCTCTAGGGGAAGTTTTCAGAAATCATTATTTTACAAAAGCTCCCTAGAAGTCTAAAGTATAGCCAGAGCTTAGAACCACCACAGATGTCATTCACTCCCTGTTGGTTCATTTATAACTGGCTACCAGTTATCAGGGACCACTGTAGGCAATGAAGACAAAGTTGGGCAAGATGATACACATCCTCACAATCTACAGTGACCTATGCACAAATAAGTAGGTAATAAATCACTACAGCATAAGTGCAAATCCTGAGACAGACTCATGTGCACAAGATACTATGCTAGATCAAGGAGATGTGAAGTTCACTTAGATTAGGAGATATTTTTTAAGGAAGTAAAACAGGGCATTAGAAAAATGGCTTTTCACAAATTGAATTCCTTTGTTATGCCTCCAATACTTATCCAATATCAGTGTTATGAGACATGGATGTAGATTCTGTTTGTAAATAAACAAGTTCCATTGTAAAAAAAAAAAAAAGTACATTGGGGGGGGGCGCTGGGGATGTGGCTCAATCGGTAGCACCCTTGCCTGGCATGCATGTGGCCCGGGTTCGATCCTCAGCACCACATACAAACAAAGGTGTTGTGTCTGCCAAAAACTAAAAAATAAATATCAGAAATTCTCTCTCTCTCTCTCTCTCTCTCTCTCTCTCTCTCTCTCTCTCTCTCTCTCTCTCTCTCCTCTCTCTTAAAAAAAATAAAAAAAAAAATAAAAGTACATTGGGAGCTTAAAAAAGAAAGGTGATCAGGTCAGAAGTGGGGAGATCCTTGAGATAAGTGTCCTTGTAAAAGGGACCCCAGAGAGTTCTCTTACCCCCTTCTGCCTGGCGAGAACACAGTGAGAAATGGCTCTGTGTTGGGCTGGGGTTGTGGCTCAGCGGTAGAGAGCAGGCCTAGCTGGGTTCCATTTTTAGCACCACATAAAAAATAAATAAATAAATAAAAGGTATTGTGTCCAACTATAACTAAAAAAAAAAAAAAAAAAGTATTGTTTTAAAAAAAGAAATGGCTCTGTGTGAGGAGCTAGGCTTTATCAGACACTCAAAATACTGGTGCCTTGATGTTGGTCTTCCCAGCCTCTAAAACTGTGAGAAATGCATTTCTATTCTTCGTAGGCTACATGCATGCTCTATGGTATACTGTGTGACAGCCTGAATGACCTCTGTATGTTGCAGCATCCAATTCTATATCAACAGCCTCGACATCCCCTGTGAGTTAGACTCACACCTCTAACTGTCTGTTCCTCACATGCACTTGGAATTCCAACAAGCATCTCCAAGTTTACATGTTCTGACCAAAGTTAAGCCTTGATTTATACTATTTGATCTTGCTCTTCCCTACTCTTACTCAGAACATTAGACCATACTCACCCAGTTCTTCAGATTGAACACTTTATGCATATTTCTTTACTGAATACCAGCACAGGGCTAGGAGGTGGGACTTGGTAAGGAACAGCCTGCCCATCATTGGCATGTATTACCATGATCTCTGAGACCCTACAGAATCTGTCCCCTATTATCCTGATGTCACTTGGAACCACCCTCCTGCCGGCTTACTCTGAACCAAGCACAATGATCACTCCTTGATTTGTAAACACCTTGCATCTCAGGCACTTTTAAATACTACCTCTCTCAGTCTGAAGGGCATCATTCTGTCTAAAGCAGTTACTTCCTTGCTTTCCTAAGATCCTTTGCACTGCTACCATGATCTACTTCCTCACCCACTCTCTCTTACTTCAACACACTATGACTAACATTGTAATACAATTTCGTTATTTTAAAATTTGTTTACTGCTCTCCTCTATCTAGAATATAATCTCCATGAGGGCAAGATCATGGGTTTATTGAATAATTTTACTTCTGTGTCTAGAGAATGCCTGACACAGAGCAGAGACTCCAGACATGGATTTGAATGAACTTTCATGCATGTTTATGAATACAGAAAACAGTCAATTTAGTGTATTAGCTAGCTCATGGGTTTCACTACTGAGGATTCTCACTAATTCATTCATTTCATTCCTTCAATTTTTGTGTTGAGAGACTTTGCATCCCCATAGCTAAATAATTAAATACTGAATGTGTAGACTGAGACATTTTATAACTATAGAGAAATTTATTAATCAGTTGGTTCTTTCTTTGTGAAAATTTAAGTTTTGTTCAGCAAAATTCATGGAAAATTCCATATGATATGTGTGTAATATTGGAAGGAAATGCTTGGAAATGTTTAGTGATGTCAACCTCAAGTACCAGGGAAGCAGCCATAAAAGTATAAGCACTTTCAATGCTAACTAAAATGTAGTCTCATCTATTACTTTGCACAGGTCTCCCATGGCTCCAATGGACAGCATCTTCAACCCTGCTCATCCTTTCATCTATTCGGTATTTACTGAAAAACTACAGCCCTCCAGATCCTGTTCTAGGAAGTGGGGAGGGGGTATCACAGCCCTCGACAACACAGAAGACTGCTTCCTGGAGCTGCCTTTCCAAGCACCTGTTTTCAAAAGCAGTAAAACTATTTTCATCAGCCAAATTCTGTAATTCATTGGCTTCAGGGAGTTTTAGCATTCTCCTTGTTAGAGATGTGTTCACTCTTTTCCCCAGATTCTGTATTTCAAAATGTCAAACAGCTTCAAAATGAAGATATATTTTTCTCCTCCACCACCATGGGGGAAAATTTTTAGGAAGTGCTGCTCCAATTTTGATTTATTATAGACAAAACCATTTGTATTTCTAACCAGGGAGTATTTTTATATAAATCCCTTCTCATCAAGTAGTTTTGGACACAAACATCTCTGAAAACAGGAGAAAGTGTCCATTAAGCAGAAACACATTCAATAATTGACTCATCTTCTTTCCTGCTGCTATGGATTTGCACAAAAATACCACTCATCCCAGCTTCAGTGATTTGTGTTCAAACCTAAGTGTAACCACCATGAGGCCAGGGGCTGTGTGCGCATTCTCTGTCCTGACCACATACTCTGGGCACGCAGTGGGGTTCCCTTGTACATGTGAGGTCATCCTATCCCAGCTGAGCTGTTGGTTTTCTGAGGAGGGAAAAATGTTCTTTTCCAGCTTCTCTTTCTATGTGGGTAAGTGACATTCAAACCTAAGGATGGTTTCATTTTCCTTATAAAACTTAACTCAACTGGACTGTAGGATATCTTCTTTCCTTTTTAACTCCACATCTTACTTTTTTAGCAAGCAACCTCTGAGTACACACAAAACAGATGTGCTTTACAATTTTCTCTCTATAGTCTTTTCTCACACTCAACTCCTTTTTTCTTTGGGGGAAAGAAAAGCAGAGAAAGGAAGAAATGTTCAATCTCCCACAAAATGTAGAGATTGCCAAAGAGAGGCTCCCACATATATAATTTCACCCTAACCGTCAATCCACAACTTTTGAAAAGAAAATACGAGTCTTTTTCTTAGGTTGAAAATTGACTTGGGAGCCATCTGAGACAGAAATTGCAGTTATATATACAAACATATCTATCCCCAGGGGAAAACACTAACAAAAGTGGATTTTATCTTTAATATCAAACAGAACCGATACACATCAGAATACACATCAAGAGACTCCAAGTGTGCCCAAGTCACTCTGCAGACCCAGTACCAGGCGCTATGTCTAAATCAAGAATACCAATGAACAGCATACTTTTGTCTATAAAAAGGCTTTGAGAATGGATTTAATGCAACAATCTCCAGCTTTATGCCACTTGTTTGCATTGAGGAATGTCTACAGAGCACTAGAGGCATGCTGTTTATTGGGTGTTATTGTGTTTTAGTCCACAACTTCATACAACATCCCCATTACAGGAACACACAGGAAACGTTTATACTCTTACAGAAAGACAAATGATAGTCCTGAGCAACTCCCATGTTGATGTCATATAAATATAACAAATTTTGAGCTTGAATGTGTTCCTTTTCTTGTCAGGGCAATTAGAGAATTCAGAGAACCCAGTGACCACCTCTGACACTTGTGCTGAGGCCAAGCACTGTGAATGCTACTTGCTCCTCAGCTGGATTTTAGTTTGCGATCCTTACTTTCCTTTTGCCTGATTTCCTCTCTGTTGATTTTATTCTGCTCTATCATATGCATCATGGTGATCCAAATTTTAGAATAAAGGGAAGACCTTAAGGAGACATGGAAAAATGCATTCATTTACCAGCAAAAATTATCTCTCATTAGATATATGCACATTCTCATTTATGAGTTGAGACTAATTACAATAGCTGTAATAGTTTTTGTTTGTTTGTTTGTTAATTTAATCTTTTCCTTCAGAGAAGCCAGTTGCATCAAGCGAGGTCAATTGTAAAATAAAAGAGAGAAAAACATTTAAGTGAAGTTTAAGGAGGTCTGTGCCCAAACTAGGGAGCCATGGGTAGAACAACAAGAAAAGACACAGGTTTTTCAAGGTAGTTCAGAGGTCGGGGATGTAGCTCAGTGACAGACACCTGCCTAGCTTGGGCAAGTTCCTGGGCCCAATCCCAAACACTGCAAACAACAGTAAAAATACCAATAATAATAATGATGATGGAAAAAAGAAAATTAATTTGTAATGTGATATTGAATGCACATTTCTGCTGAAGTCTGAGGACTCTAGGAAAAACATGTAAAAGTGAAGGGGCAGGACTCTGCAAGTAGAACTTGGGAAAGGTGGCAGTGGGGACACTTGGAAATCCTTCTCCCTCTTAGTGATAAGAGAGTTCTAAAGACTAGATGTTAGACAACGATCTTCAAATATATTTTCTTTACAGAGAGCTTTGCTATGAGTGCCCCATTTCCACAACTCAGAAAAGCCCTAGAAAGAGAGCTTGAAAAACCTCCTTGACACCTCAATGGGTTGCTACTTTACACCCAGTAAGATGGTTATTATCAGAAGAATGACAGATGTTGGGCATGATATGGAAAAGTTGGAACCCTCCTACATTCTGATGAGACTATAAAATCGAATAGCCTCTATGAAAAACGTCTGGCAGTTCCTCAAAAAGAGTACAGGAATTACCAAACAACTCTCATATATAGCAATTCCATTCCTATGTGTGCACCTAAGAGAAATAAAAATGTATCCATACAAAAGCTTTTACACAAATGTTCATAGCAGCATTATTTATATGAACCAGGGAGAGACGGACAGACAGATGGGGGTTGGGGGGTAAGTCGGGGGGGGGGGATGTCCATCAACTGATTTGTATTTATAGATATTGTATTTATAGATTTACTACATTACTTCCCAACTGATAGGAAGTAATTTAGTGAATCCATAAATACAATGTTATTTTACAATGAAAATACTAAATATTGATACATGTTGCAACATGAACAAGCCTAGGAATCCTTATGTGAAGTGGAAGAAGTCCATCACAAAAAAACAGATTCTTATTCCCTTTACATGAAATGCCCAGAATAGGCAAAAATATAGAAACAAAAGGAGGTCATGGGTTGCCTATGGCTGAGGGTTGAGGGAAAATGGAGAGTGAAAGCTAATGGGTGTGGGTCTCTTGTTAGAGTGAGGAAGATATTCTAGTATCAGATAGTGGTGATGGTCACATAAATGTGCACATACTAAAACCCAATGAACTCCACACTTAATTGCAAGGATTGTGAATTTTGTTTCAATAAAGCTCTTATGAAAATAAGAACGTTGAATAGCTTCACGTGTAGCAGGGGCAGCAATTGTCAAATTGCCGCTTTCCACTTGGAGGGCAAGAGGCTGCCCCAGGCAGAGTCAAGGACAGCAGCAGATGGAGAGTCAGTGGGACAGTATCTGAACTTCTGTCTCAGTGGCCCTGCTAGAGATGTGAGGTGGCTCCCGGGAAGAAAGCCAAGGGCATCCCAGGATGCTACCCAAGAAGACAGAGGTTGTAAAAGGAGTTGCAGGTGAATGGCATGCAGATGCATTTGCTACCTGAAGGAAACATGGGTTATATAAGTATTATTTCCCTCAAACCAAACGAAATCATGAAACTTAACATCTCTTCCTAATATATAAATGTCATCCCTTCTCTTGGACCACAGCCTGGGTTCTGGTGAGTCTGTGGTGTTTTATCCTGTGGGCACACTTGGCTCTGTGTGATGGCCCGGGTACTGGTCACACTTCAGAGCTCCTCCAGGGAAATCCCAGATCTGAACAGAGCATGGCTGGCTGTCCTCTTTCTCTACAGCATCCTCCATTCTGACATTCATCAAAGCATTAGATAATAACAGGGTTATACATCTGGTGAGCAATTTCTCAGCTCTTCTCCAGTTTGTTACTCCATGGAAAGAATGCATTGGGTGTGGGGGTCATGTTTCTAGATGGAGTACGCAGGTCTACCCTCCTGACAATCATCATCATGAAGTTTAAAGAAAGCAGTGAACAGGGAAGACAAGTTCAGATTAGAAAAAAAAAAAAGGAAGAATATTTTATCTTTGGGGAAACAGATTTTCTTGAGCAAGAGCCATATATTTCTGTACAGCTGTTTTCTTTCAAATAAACATACTTTGGCACATGAAGGGATAAGCCAACATTTTGTGCTAATCCACTGGTAGATAACAGAAAGGCATAGGCCTGTATGTTAAAGTCTTCAATAGAGCCAACATACCAAATCACAGTCGTTGAAATATCAGGGCCCAAACCAGGTATGATAAGTTTCCTGAAGAAGCAGGTATCCTAGTGACACACCCCAGGACCCACAGAGGTGCAGAAGGAATGGAGACCAGTCTGCTTTAGGAATTACAGGAAGTAGAGAGTGCTTCTGTCAATCTTTGCTGTGTGGGGATGTGGGGCTTCATTTTGAACAAGGTCGTAAGAATAAAATGGAGGACCCTTGTTCCCCTGGACTCTAACACCCACAGGGTGACAAGGTTGAATTTTCTAAGGATATGGCCCCATCTCCACATTCACTACAAAGCACAGGACATCCCTCAAACATCCTGGCTTCTTTCTAGACCATTTCAACATTAACAAAACACATTTAAAAAAATCTTTCTCTTGCTCTTAGACATTTCCTGAAGCAATACAGTTTTAACAGTCGTTAGTTCTTTGGTTACTGTGCGAAGCGACAAAGTGACACCCTCTTTTTGGAGAACAAAAATTAGTTTTCTACCTACTTTATGTAATTCTTTTTAGATTTCAATGAATGACCACCAAGTTTAACATACTGATATTTTAAAAGTAAGTCTAACTATGACATTTAATAGAGCTTAAGACACTTTTTCATTAAAATATTTGCTGGACATCTGTGGGGAGACAGATATTTTCGCTGTGATTGGGGTACAGAAGAGGCACGCATGTGCTGTGTCTTCCAGGAACACTTACTTAAAGGGGGAGACACCTGGAAACCATTAGCCATAACAGAATGTCATAAATATTGCAGAGCAGATCAAACAAAGAACTTCAGATGCCCAGCAGAAAATTGATCAGGTGACCAAAAGGCAGAGGTAAAGAGGATTTTGGAACATCATAGGTGGGGCTTAAATCTTAGCTCTGCCCTTTATCAGCTGTGTGAATCTGGGTAAGTTAGTGATTTCTCTGTGCTACTATTTCCTCACCTACAAAACATTTTGATTGTCGTAGCTCCCTCATGGAGTTGTAGGTGTTATGAAAACCCACAGAAGACACAGAGGACACTTTTTGGAACACAGTGTTTGATGTGACGCTTAACACCAGGTCCCACTATCTAAGGTGAGAGTAGAGATCTGATACCCTGTTACACAGAGGCTCCGTCCATATCCCATCAGATGAGGTGTGCCAAGTGCCCATTGATAATGCAAGGTTGGCTCAGAATCTGACCACTTCTCTCCATCCTTCAAGTTAGAGGAAGGCAAAGAGAGTAAGCTGAGGAGGCCAGGCCTTGGCTGACAGAACCGTCTCCTGTGTATCAGCTTCCTTAAAACCAGTGAAGATTAGATTAAGGAACAGGGACAACCAGGCAAAAACAAGCTCAGCATATTAATACTTTTGCGTTTAGAAATAATTTGTACATATATGCTATTTTGTGTATTTATCAAGCTTGGGCATTTATTTAGACTTAAGATCTTAATTCAAAACATACAAGAGAAAATTATTAGGTTATAAAACAATATTGTAATTTTTATGATAATTTAAGGGTCACTCTACTGAGAAATTCAACTTATCACATTTATGTCAATTTCTCCAGAATATGGGACCATCTAGTTTTGTTAGACCTTGGATAAACTTAAAATGAGAAATTAATATGTTAAATCTATTGATGCTGTTTTAAGTATTTAATGAAATTTAATTAACTAAGCTTTAAAGGTTCCTTTGAAAGTGGTCATTAACTATACCAGACTTATAAACAGAGTGAGTGTGAGTTAAACGTAAGAGCTCAAGAAAAATTAGATTTTGAAATTTGCAACTCAAAAACATTAAACATTAATTTAAAAATATAAAACTCTACAAATTATCTTTTCTTCAAATGAAACACATGAAAGCACCAAATCTTACCTTGAAGACAACTAAGCAGGAAAGAAGCTTTGACATAAAGCCTTCAAACCAAATTTTAGGGCTCCTATTAACCACCATGCCACTCTTGTCCTACTGCTTATGAATCTGTTTCCCAAATGCCTTCAGTGACATCCATGCTCATAAACTTGAACCCCCACCTTACTCCAATTTGGGGCACCCTGGTGCTGGAAACTCCCAAATGCCTCCTCTCCTTTGAACAACATTATATCCTTCTGGACAGCTCAGGTACCTATTCTGATTTCTCTGGATCATTATTCCCCATTCACAGCACAAATCTCACCATCCTTCAGATCACCCACAGATGGCCCTTTCCCTTCTGACACTTATTATCCTTAGACATTGGTCTTATCTCTTACATTCAATCTCGATTCCAAATCCCTATGAGCAGGGCTTAAATAGACTGGAATTCAAGGTTCTACTTCTTGTCACTGTATAAACCTGTCTTCCTGAGTTCCCAACTGACCCCTCAAGTGTGTGATTGTTTTTCATCAACATTCCTCATCAAACATCCTCTTACTGTTTCCTCCACGATCATGCAATGGGACACCTCTAGTCACAAAGCTTCAAATGCACATCACCCTCTTGGCTTCCACCCTGACATGCTACTGTCTGCAATCTAGTGATCCTGCAATCAGTTCCTCAGCTGTGCCTTCCATCTCCTCACTTCCAACTCTCTGAAATGGTCTCTCCTTCTCTCTTCTCTACTTGATTGATCACAAACTCCTATAGAATCAACCCCAACATGACATTTAGAAACAGCTCCCCAGGCTCTGTTTAGAATCACAGAGCATCAGCCCTTCACCAGGAGCAAGTCTCTGACTTGCGATACCCATTTGGATGTTCTCTCTCTCTTCTCCAAATACACAAATCTACTCAAACTCTAAAATCCTCAGCAAGTGCTCTCCTTGAATATTCGTGTCATGACTATGACTTTCATTGTAGGAATTCTCTTTTCAGAACTACCTGAACACATTTTAGACCCTTCCTTTGTGAATCTTCTATCTAAAAAAAAAAAAAAAAAAAAAAAAGTTCTAAGTATTTATGCTTGATCCAAAAAAGTTCTAGTATTTATGCTAGTATTTACGCTAGACCCAAGACAATGGGTGCTATTCGGTACTAAGTATCACATTTGGCAGAATATGACTATTTCTGTAATGTCTGGGTAATTTTATTTGCTTAAAGCATAATGGTTTTGTGCTAAACTATATTGTAATACTAAATAGAACCATAAGTTGACATTTCTTAATCCCTGGAGACAGAGAAGTCTCAGAGGTGCAAAACTCCTTTGCTCATTTTGGATCAAAGTGCAAGGGCTAGGTCATAATTCTGAACTTAAACCACTCTACCCTAAATAGAGCTCACTGGCAGGCCTCCATTAGTGTTCTATTATAGGCTCTACACATGAATCTGCAAATAAATAAATACAGAAGGCCTGTATCTGCCACATCATGTAGGGTTTCTTATATCTACAGGAAAAATTAAATACTATGTTCTAAATACAAATACAAATAAGAAACAATGAAGAATAAACAGAGTAGGCATTATTGTAAAGAGCAAAAAAATATCTCCATTGCTTTATGTTATTTAGTGCATCAATTAAAATTATAAAACACTAATACTCATTGTATTAGTCATGCCTCTCCTCTTAGAGTTTTTATTCTATTTACATTTAAACAGATAGAAAGACACTTAAGCCCTGAAAGAATAGCTAATTATTGCCATGCCCTGGTTATAAGGAACGGTAATTGGAAGAAAGAAAGTATTCTAGACATGAACAAATAAACACATCTGTGGAATTAACGTAAAAGCTATTTGGTTAACTTTGCCAGAACCAACTTTCAAATATTGAATTTTGAATCTGGGAAAAAAATTAAAAAGTATGTAAAACAAATACACCACGGGCAAATGAACCTCTAAGATTCACCAAAGGGAAATGGAACAAGTGAATTCCTCCATCTGTTCATACATTTTTTTTTTCATTGCATTTGGAAACGTGCTGGACAGAGATAACTTTGTTCAATTCCGAAGTGCGACTTGACATGATTGTTGTTTCTGGCACCTGACGGCACCACGCAGGATCTCTGAAGTCCAAGAAGCCAGCCAGGAAAAGTCAGCTGCCAGTTGCTGAGAAGGAATCAGAGCCCCCAAACATGGCCTCCTCTACCTCTCTCTTCTAAGCACGCTCAGGAATTCAATTCATCAAGAAAAATCATCATCTGGATTTGCTAACAGCAGAACTCTCAGAATGAAAAGGTAATCCGTGAGCTCTGGGACACATCACACGCCACAGCGGTGATTAAAGAGGGCTGTCAGGAAGCTTAAGATGTGTACTGACTTATCTAAGTCATCTGTGTCCTGCGCTCATCCACTGATTCAACCAGAAAGAGCATTTCCTTTTCCCTTTCTTTCCTCTCTAGAATTCTTTCCCCCTACCCACCTCATTGCCCCTGGAAGACTAGTAGATAATAGTTTTTTTTTTTTTTTTCCTTTTCATCAATTTGTCCTCTTTCAAATAAGAATGGTCATATTAGGTTCTACCTCTGGGGTTTCAGTTGCCTAGAAACGACATGAAAACAAGAGGCTTCCAGAGATCTGCTGTGAGAGAGTTTAGCAGTCTGGTTTAAAGTACGACCTCTGAACCTCTTCTTCGTGATGGGTATGGTGTTTGCATCTCTGTTTTATAGGTATCAGCATGTTAAAATAATCAATGTTTTTTTTTTTTTTTTTAGTGCTAGAGACCAAACCCAGACCCTTAAACATGCTTTAAACTGAGCAGATCACCCAGCCCTTAAAATAATCAATTCTGATGTCACTAAAAGTTCTGGGGGTTGCATTGTTACTAGGTCATTTATAATGACAATATTTTATAAGCCCTGTAATATATCTAGAGAAATTTCCCATTAACTTTTTTTTTTTTTCAGGCAGCAAAAGAACTGTTCCTTTGTGTCACACAATGAATTGTGCATGGAAAAATAGCCTGTAGAAATCACTTCTACAAAGTGGGACAAATTTTATTTTCACAACAGGATATATAAAATAATAGTTCACACAATAATATGATCATATGGACACTCTGCCCCTAAAACCAAATCAAATTCAGCCCTGTCTCTCACTAAATTTGACAGATAAATTCTCTGTGGTCAATATGTATCACAATTCTACATCTTTAAATAAACCAGCATATTTTGAAAGTTTACACTACATATTTTATCCTTGATGTATTTAGTTCACACCTCAGTAAGATACTGAAGTGCCTTGAAGGGATTTTCATAATACAACAGGATGAGAGATGAAAACTGGAGCAAGGAAATAATGTAAAGCCCAGGTAAGATTAATACCAGGGCATACTAACATCCACATAATTATTACAGGCCGGCTGTGCATGTCGTTGTGAACTTCTCAGCAGCCAAAGAAAGTAGGCCAATAAGATCAGTTTTGAAAAGCACCTATGAAAGCAAAATGCAAGAAACTTTGAGAGGAAGTTCTTCCAAGTGTTTCTGTTCTCACAAAGTAGAAAGTATGTAATCAGAAACAGCAAAGATGTCTTTAAATTTCATTGTGTTTCTGAATCTTGTGGTTCAAGAGAATTCCTTGTGCACATATTTCCCTGTCCAGAGAACTGTGACTTGGTAGTTCAACCAGTGAGGGGTCAAGACATTCTGCAGCTGTCCTATGAAGCGTGTGCTGGTTCTCATGGAAATTCAGCTTCTGTTCTTCACTTACTTGTCTTAGGGTGCTATAGCAAATGCTTAGCAATGTGGAATTTGGAACAGAAATGTAAGGAGTAGTGTGACCTGGGGACCTGCTTCACTGCCTTAGGCACCATTTTTCTCAACTGTAAACTGGAGACAATACCAGACGGATTGTTTAGGTTTGCTTAGGTCAAATCATGCATGATGTCAGCTGGAGCACAGTAACCACTAAAAAGCTACTGATGATTAAAATGATCACTATGTATCACATGTAACTACTTATTGCCACATACCTACTACTGCTTGTGCACAAACTAACAGACAACAGTGTACAGTCATAATGTCGACTCTGCCTAAAGGAAAGACAAATATCATCACTAATAGGCCATACAACTACATGTTTTCCAACTGAAGTTTGTGTGTGAATTTCTATGAAATTAATTTAATGCTGGTGTGAAAACAGTTTTTTTTTTTCCTTTCTTCCTTATAAGGTAGTCATTGTCAAGAAAAGAGGCAATAATAGAATTCTTACATGTCATTATTTGGAACATAAATGAGTAAAGAAAAAGTCACTGGGTTGATGGGTCTCTAAGAAAAAGCATCATCAAAAGGCTCTTGGAAGTCAGCCATGCAAACACAAGTTCTCTTGCTGGCATTAAAGAAAAAAAGAGAATACTAAATTAAGCAGAACAATATACTCAGAACCTGAAAAAAACAAAACAACACAAAAAAAACTTTCAAAAACTGACAAGTATAGGGCTGAGGTTGTGACTCAGTGGTAGAGCTCTCGTCTAACCCATGGGAGACACTGGGCTCGATCCTCAGCACCACATTGAAAATAAATAGATAGATAGATAGATAGATAGATAGATAGATAGATAGATAAGGGATGGGGTTGTAGCTCCGCAGTAGAGCACTTGGTAGCACGTTCAAGGTACTGTGTTTGATCCTCAGCATCGCATAAAAATAAATAAATAAAGTACAGGTATTGTGTCCAACTACAACTAAAAAATATATTTTTTAAAAAACTGGCAAGTATATATAAGCATGGCTCATGTGGAAATCATCCATGAAGAAGCACAAAAATGTCATTCTTCCTGGCTTGTTATGTTTAATGGAGAAACAAATTTCTTAATTACATTCCATTTCAGGACATTTCTATCATCAATTAACTCCAGAGAAGTTGCTTTTCTGCATTAAATTAGATTCATACATGCATTAAGTATTGTAGTTGTCTCAGATACTGGTAAGTCACTCTTCATCCAATCCTTCATTCTACAACTAAACAAAATTAGATGATGTAAGATTCAAGTCATTTTGCTCTTTTAAGAGGGGATTGATGAAATGCCCAATCCACGCTATATTGAGAAAGAGTCCTGCATGGAAAGCCAGGAGACCTTTGTTTGCTTCCGAGTTTATGACTTTGACCCTTATGCTTCAATCTTTTAGCCTCAATTTACTTAACTCTGGAAAGGCAAACAAATGATTCCTAATTCAAGCACATTTTATGAGGATAACATGAGATTTTCTCAAAACCCTTTGTAAATTAGAAAATATTATATAGAAGTAGACCCAGGGTTCATGGTTTGAACTAAACACAGTTCATGGTTAACAAAACTTCACTTAATTACATTCAGAAATATCATCTTAGTAGTTTTGGCAAAAATCATTCTCGCGAGAGAATGAATTACAACCCAGAATTCCATTTTTTTAAACTTAAATTGCAGAACATAACTGATCCAGGCTTTCTTCATAAAGCACTTATGTCTAATATCCATGTCTTCTTAAGATCCATTGAAAGTTTGCTTTTGAGGTAGTAAAGAAGTTTCCAAAGTTAAGGGCAAAACTATGGACTTAAATTTGGAATCCTAATTTACCCCTATCTCTTTATGTCTGTTAACTTCTCCAAGCCTGAGTTTTTTCACCTGCAAAGATGTAAGTAATAGTATTTTTAGCCTCAATTCTTGAATTTTCAATAAAACTCACAAGGTATGCAAATAAACCATTCTGGTCCATCCAAAGGGGAAACAAAACACCTATTAACAGAAACTGTCCAGGAGAAAGAACTGAAGGCAGAAATATTTGACAAAGAAATTAAACACCTGTCTTATAGATGCTCAAAGAACTAAAGGAAGATGAGAAAAATGTTAGGGAAAATGTATAAACAAAAGGAAATGTGGGAAAAAAAAGATAGAAAATCTGAAAAAATAATTGGAGGTGAAAAGTATAAGTGAAATGAAAAATTCACTAGAGGGATTTATTATAGTTTGGGTTTAGTCTGGGTGTCCTCCCGAGGTCCATTTTGATTAAGGCCTGATCCCTATGGAGATGCTGTTAGGAGACGGTGGGACCTCTGGGAGGTGGAGCCTAGTTGGAGATGCTGAGGTCATAGGGGTATGAGGCAGTTTGTATGAGTCCCCAGGACAGTTTTTGTGTGACCTTCTTAGGTCTCAGGAGGGGACAGTTATAGGTGGAGCAAGCATGGACCCACCTGTGCTTTTTCTCTGCTCCTGCTGTGGATGGGATGGTGTGCTCTACACACAGCCCCACCATTGTGTGCCGCCATCTGCAGCTCTCACCAGAGAACACACACCTGGGACTTCCTGAGCCTTACCTCTGAACCTCCAAAACTGTGGCTGAGGAAGGCTTCTTCACTGTAAGTTAGCAGCCTCGGGTACTTCATTGAGACAACACAAAGCTGAGTAATAAAGAATGAAAAGGTAGATTTGAACAGGCAGAAGAAAGAATGCACAAACTTGAAGAGAAAACAATAAAATTATTGAGTTTGGAGATACAAATAGAATAACTGAAGAAAACTACACATAGTCCAAGGGATCTGTGCAGCATCGTCCAACAGACACATTGTGGAGGTCACAGAGGGGAAGAGACAGAAGAAATAATGTCTACAAATTCCAATTTTGATAAAAACCATGAATAAAATTGTCCAAGTCTTTCAAAAGATGAAGTTCTTAAAGTAGGAGAGATGAAACTTGTCACATACAAGGGATCTTCAAAAAAATTACCAGCAGATTTATCCTCAGAAACTAGAAGAGAGAAGGTTGATATACTCAAAGTTCTAAAAAGAAAAAAATAATCTGCCAACCAAGAACACGTTATCTGGCAAAACTGACTTCAAAATGAAGGAGAAATTAAGACCTTCCCACAAACATCAAAAGTGAAAGAACTCATTGCCACTAGATCAGCACTGCAAGAAAGGTGTAAGAGAGTCCTGCAGGAGGAAATAAAGCACACAAACAAAAACTAGAAAATAACTCAAAGCAGTAGGAAGAAATAAAAATCTCAATAAAGTCAAATAAATGGACAATTGCCAAAGCTAGCATAATTGTTTTCCTTTTTACTTCTCACATAAATGTATTTATTTATTTTTTTTAATGGGACTGCTTAGTTCCCTATACAAACTTGTTGTATAAAGGATTCAATTTCAGTATTAATGAAGCCAGAATTAGACAGGCAGTCAATACAGATAGGTAAATCAAGTCAGGTCAGATCAAGGAGGCCATTTGTGTGTGTGTGTGTACGTGTGTCTTCAAACATGTACTTTGGATAATGACGTCCATCACATCCCACCATCATTGATAACCCCCTGCCCCCTCCTTTTCCCTCCCACTCCTCTGCCCTATCTAGAGTTCGTCTATTCCCACATGCTCCCAATCCCTACCCCACTATGAATCAGTCTTCTTATATCAGATAAAACATTCTGCATTTGTTTTTTGGGGATTGGCTAATTTCACTTAACATTATCTTCTCCAACTCCATCCATTTACCTGCAAATGCCATGATTTTGTTCTCTTCTATTGCTGAGTAATATTCCACCAATCTCTAGGTATATAAAGAACTCAAGAAGCTAAACCAAAACAACAACAACAACAAATAACTCAATCAATAAATGGGCCAAGGACCTGAAGAGACACTTCTCAGAAGAGGAGATATATATATATCTCAACAAATATATGAAAAAATGTTCATCATCTCTAGCAAGTAGAGAAATGCAAATCAAAACTACTCTAAGATTTCATCTTACTCCAGTCAGAATGGCAGGTATTATGAATACAAACAACAATAAATGTTGGCAAGTGTTGGCAAGTGTTGGCAAGGATGTGGGGAAAAAGGTACACTCACACACTGCTGGTGAGGCTGCAAATTGGTGCAGCCAATATGGAAAGTAGTATGGAGATTCCTTGAAAAACTGGAAATGGAACCACCATTTGACCCAACTATTCCTCTCCTCAGTCTATACCCAAAGGACTTAAAAACAGCATACTACAGTGAACAGCTACATCAATGTTTATAGCACCACAATTCACAATAGCTAAACTGTGGAACCAATCTAAATGCCCTTCAGTAGATGAATGGATAAGCTAATATAATTGTAACAAAGGAGTATAATTCCACATTCTATTTTCTATAGAATTTAAGAGACTAATGCATTTAAAATGACTACTAGGTTGTCTTGGAGCAAAATGTATAACACAGTAATTCTGTGTACCAATAGTCAAAAGAGGTATAGTAGTTGAAAGAAGCAGAGTTTTCGTTTGTTATTAAAGTTAAGATGGTATAAATTCAAATAACAGTGTCAAAATTTTAGGATGTTAAGTGTAATTCTCACGGTAATAACAAATTAAATAATTATAAAATATATACAAAAGAAAATGACAAAAACATTCAAAAGTATCACCATGAAAATCAAATTAACACAAAAGAAAATGTTAGTGTAGGGAAGTGATGTTAAAAAAAACTATATTTCATATAGGAAACAAAGAGCAAAATGACTCAATTAAGTATCATCAGTAGTCACTTTATATGTAAATGGGTTAAACTGACAATCAAAAGATAGAGATTGGCAGTTTATGCAAATAGAAACCAATAGAGTCAGGGGTGGCTATACTAATATCTGACAAAATGTAAAATGTGAAATGGTCTTGCCACTATGGAAAAATTAAAATAGAATTACCATACAATCCAGCAACTGCACTGTAGGTCTACAAGCAAAAAGTAAAAATCTCAAAGGGTTATGTGTATACCCATGCTCACATCGGTAGTATTCACAGTAGCTAAAATGCAGGAGCAATCCAAGTGTCTAAGAGGATAAACAAAATGTCATAGATACATTGTACTTTATTTATTGATGGTGGTGTGATTGAACCCAGAGCCTCACACATGGTAGACAAGTGCTTTAGCACCTAACTGCATCCTTAGTTCATGGCAGAACATTTAATGAAATATTGTTCAACTTTAAAAAGTTGTGATAGAGAAGAATAATATCATCTGACATTTAGAAAACATTTGCCAAATCCTGCTGTATTAATCCAAGCTCATTTATGAATATATATGCAGAAAAGACATTAAAGGAAGAAAAGTGATTATCAATACTTACAGTAAAAAAAAGAAAACCCATAAAATTCAATATTCGCTAGTGATTCATTAAAATGTTAGCAAATTTGGAATGAGAAGGAATTTCCTTAACCTAATAAATTTCTCTTAATATGACAATTATAGCAATCTAAACTTAACGGTGAAATTTAGAGAAGCAGTCTCTTACACTTAAAAAATACAATGCTTATTATTATAATTTTAACATTGGATATTCTCACCAGCAGAAGAAGACAAGAAAAAATAATAAAGAGTATAGGGTTGGAACAGAAGAAATCAAAACATCATTAGTTCCCAATTCTACTATTATTTGCATTTTAAAACCAAAATAGTCTGAGACAAATTACTGGGTTTAATAAAAGTATTTGGCAAAATAACTGTAAATAACATCAATCTTCATAAAAGATAAATTTCCTTTTCATATGCCAGTAAGTTAAAAAATGTGATGGTTGAAAAAGAACATTATGCTTAATAAAATGATCCAGACCCCAAAAGATTGCACTCTGTATGATTCATTTTTTATGAAATCCTAAAACAGTGCAGCCTAATCTACAGTGACAGGTAGTGAATCAGTGGTTTCCTAGGGGTTGGGACGGAGGACTTTAGTGAAATAGGACAACAGGGCACTTTCTGGGATGACAGGAATGTTCTGCATTGTGACTGTGGTGGTGGTCAGAGGAGTGTGTACACTTGTCACAATTCATCAAATGGTACATATAAATTTGGTGCATTCCATTATATGTAAATTCTACCTCAATAAACTTGACTTAAGAAGAAAAAAAAGCAAGATAAAATGTCTTTCCTCTTGCAACCAAAACCATAAGATTTATGTATCTTAAAGTCTTAAACATTAAAAGAATAAACATATGAGACTGAAAATGGAGCTCTAAATTTCAATGCATAAGAAAAATCAACATTATAAAGATGTTTGTTCTTGCCACACTGATGGATATTCAATAAAATTTTATTCAAAATTTCAGGAGATGTTTTGCTGAAATTTACAAAATAATGATACGATCTACATAGAAAAAAGGAATGCCAAGAAATTCGTCAACAAGAATAGCCATGATAATCTGAAAAAGAAAACTGTAGACCGCCCATCTGTGCATCTAGTTGAATTTTGAAGATGTGTCAGTGAAAGCATTGTTGTATTAATGTGGAAATAAACAAATAGAAAAATGGAGCAGAATAGAAAAAAAAACAGAAATTACCCACACAGACCACTCAGTCAACTTTACTGTGTTAAAACTGGTTTAAACCAGGTTGTGACAGTTCATGGTTAAAAGCTTAAAAAATTTACAACTCCACTGTTAATATGGCCATTATGGGAAATTTTATATTTTATTATAAATTATGCAAGTTTATAATAAGTAAATTATGTTAATAACCAAAATACTTAAAACTCATCATTATCCAATGGGTTTTATTAATATCTATGCCCTGAGGCTGCGTATGTCCTTTGTATCTGCAGAATGGAAAGGGGCTAGCATGTGTTACTACACATCTGTTATCATGTGAGACAGTGCAAGAATTTTCAGAGATGAAATGATTAGATTATGAGAGATGTAACCTAATCGGCAGTAAATCCATTGATGGATTAACTGGGCAGTATCTTCAAGCAGGTAGGGTGTGGCTAGAGGACGTAGGTCACTAGGGATGTGACTCTGGGGTTTATATTTTGTCCCTAGTGAACAAAGCTGTTTCTCTGCTCCCTGGCCAGCATGTTCTGAGCTGCCATTCTCTGCCACATTCTTTTGCCTTGATGTTCTGCCTCAATTGGGGCCCAGAGCTATGGAGTCTGCCATCCGTGGACTAAATTTCTGACACCATGAGCGAAAATAAATTTTTCTTCCTCTGTGTTGTTCTTGTCAGGTCTTTTGCTCATAACGACAAAAAAAAAAAAAAAAACTGACTAATACATCTTTTCCCAACTCTGTATCCAGAAATGCCACATCATTAGCTTGAAATTGGCAATTGTGGAGTTATCACATCATGGAGATTTTCAATGCCATGGATTAGGGTTTGGTCAATTGTTTTGTATGTTTTCTAGACTTAACAGTGTCATGGAAAACATGTTAACACTGCAAATTAGACTTAAAACTCTTTTGTCTATATGTCTGTGGCCATTACATTGTGAATAGTAAAAACCAACTGAGAAACTATTCTACCAGTAATCAAAAGTTATTATCTAACTGAACTAAGTAGTCACCAGTGGGACTGACAAATGGTGAATTTCTGACACATATCTGTATCATTTCACTTTTGTGTTACATGTTAACATAAACAAAAATGGCACTCAACATGCCTACTACACTTATTCATCAACTGCAATCCATAGGTTGGCTTCCAACACAAGACTCAGCCAAAGTCAATAAAAGCACTCCACAATAATCAATTAATTATGTAAAATTAGCCATAAATAATATTGTGTAAAACATATAAGCATATATACTTCACTGTTCAGCTCATTCCACTGTATAACATAATTCATTCCCATGTCAATCAATGACTGGCTGGTTTTCTTTATTTTTAAAAGCAGTATTGGCATGAACAGTTGTATATTTTTCTCTTAGTATGGATGAGCAAGAAGTCCTCTGTTCAAATGGTTGTGTCCACCCGACATGTACACTTTGTTCTAGCCCCCTCCTAGCTATCTCAGTTCTCCAACACCAAGTTATGCCATTATCCGTGCACCTCCAAATATGAGGTACAACCAAGGGCAGATATCTGTGAAGACTGAAGATGGGCCCAGGACATGTAGGCTGTGATATCCAGTTACATGTGTGCAATTATCCTGAGAGTACAGGACAGGGTGTGGGCAAGGAAAGAACAAATGAGTTTCCAAGAAGCCTAGAATTCTAAGTTCAAACTTGGCCTTCCTATTATTATAAAGATATATTTCTCAATGCTAGAGGATATACTTCATGAGCATGGCATACCTGTTAAACATTTATCTCATGGTAGATGGGCCTCAGTTTCTACTCTTGCTATGGGCTCTGTTTTGCTGCTATTGGAGGTCCTGAAATATTGCATACTAAAATATTTCTCTTGTTTTACATTTTTTTTTAGTTGTAGATGGATACAATACCTTTATTTTATTTATTTATATTTACGTGGTCCTGAGGATCAAACCCAGAGCCTCACACATGCAAGGCAAGCACTCTACCATTGAGCCACAACCCCAGCCCCTAAAATATTTCTTATTTAAAGAAAAAAATATAGTAGGTATGCATATGTTCTATGACATATATTCTTAGGTAGCCCTTGAAATTTCACAGAAAAATATTCAATACATCCAATAATAATAAGTGTATGAAATTTTTTTTAATGATTTGGCTAGCTAAAAAAAATGCTGCAAGATACAATCCTACTTAATATGTATACTTATCTGAGCTGAGAAATATGCCTGGGAAAATATCACTGCATGGCTCAGAACTAAAAGGGCAGTCATAAAGAAAAGTGGGAGGTGAGGAATTGGAGGCAATATGAAGAGAAGATATTTTGAAAAGTTTAACTAAAAATCATTGTGCTAAGTAATGGCATAGTTTTAAGGGCATAGTTTTTGTGAGTCAAAAGAGATGATCTCTTTTTAATTTAGGGAATACTTACTTTTGTTCAAAGTGGGGATAAACTACTTTAGAATGAAACATGGTGCAGAGAGAAGAAAAAGGGAAACAGGAGGGACAGAAAGAAAATATGAATGATTTTATGTGAAATACAAATAATAAGATTAATCTTTTCCTTTACATTTTGATCTTTGTTTGCTATGATGTTAGGTAGGGTACTTCCTAGATCTTGTAGGACATCCTAACTTTATATTCCAAACCTTGGCATGCTTGAAACTCTTTTGCCAACTCAAATTCCCACAAATATCCTAAAGTCACAGGTTTAAAGGAACACAGAAGGAGGTTGTTCTGTTTGACAGCATAGGATTACAGTGAAAACCAAATCTCTGAAAAGCTAAGACACAGCCTATAAACAAGAAATGAAATGAAAATTTACCTAACACAGCACTTCAAAGATGTGTATGAATAAGCATTGTATGTACTGTCTCTATCAAACAGAGCTCCCATGAACAATCTATCATAATGTCAAATTATGCATTTGAAATTTAAGATGTGATTTTTAAAACACACTCATAAAATACTCTAGAATTAAAGACAGACATTACTATTTACAGTAAAGTTGTACCAAGAACATAATTTAATAGAAGAAATAAGTATTATATTTAAAAATTATTACTTTCAAATATATTTCTCACTTGACCCATTGCTATCTTTTACAATTTGCACTGTAAAAAAAAAAAACACCCAATTTGTCATATGATGTCATATTATTTATTATTACATAATCTCATAATATTGTCACAATTTTAATGTTCTTACAACATTGAACTCGTCCCAGGACACAAGTTTGAAAGGAAACAGCTCAGGACAGATAGCAGCCTGTGATGCCTTGGTTCCAAGGCTGGCAATGCTCAAAAAGGTCAGCCATCCTAGAAGAAATCATTGTTGGCCAACATATTTCAGATATAGAGAGGACTGCTGAATTTATTAAATGGGGAGAGAAAATGAGCTGGATGTCAATGCAAAATTATCCTTGTGATTTAAAACATATAAAGTTTTAATGAATTGCTAAGTGGTTCTCCATTAAACCAATATGTGTGCTTCCAAGGGCTTACAATGAAAATGAATCATTAATGATATGACTTTAGAAGACCGTTTCAGGACAGAGAAAAAGCAAAGAATTCCCCCATTCAAGGTAAGTAAAATCAAAGCTTAATGTTTACAATGTGGAAGTTTCTAATGGTTCTATAATTGACCTTCTGTCCTTTTCCCCACTACCATCTCCCACCTGTCCCTCTGAATATGTTTTAAAAACAAAACAAAACAAAAAAAAAGGAAAATGTCTTGAGGGTACTCATAAAGAGGTCTCCGCATGAGTATATTTGAAAGGTACTGCTAATCATCATAATTGCTAATAACTGACTTGTGTAGTGTTGGTATTATGGTTATTACTGATATCCTATTTTATGCTTAGCAATTCAACAAACATTGCAAATTTATACATGCGGGCAATTGAAGTTATTCCTTTGAGTGGCATTAGCACACATGGCACAGAACTGGTGATCATTCTTGGACAGACAAGCAGCAGAGGCTGCTGGTGTCAAATAGGAACCAAATGCTTACCTTCAAGTCTGTTTGGTAAATGGTATCACCTCGTCAAACTTCAGGATCTCTCACCGTTGTCTTCTCTCCTTTCTATGGAGACTCTTTGAGAACTCAAATAAATTCTTCCTTGATCTTTGACCTAAATCAAGTCATGCTACCACGACATTAACAATTGCTATAGAACATCTGATATTTCTATTCTGGGTCATACACCTTATAATTGACAAATAAATGCCTATCGTTATTGAGTTAGAAAGCTAGACGCACTCATAAAGAACAATCTGAGCAGCTCTTAGAAAAAAAGTAAATAAAACTGCCATCCTCTAAGGAATTTTTTTCCCATCTATTCGATTGTGTTTCTTTATGCTACCTGTTACAAATTCTTAAATAGGTGATAAAATAAAAGAAACAAAGTATCTTTCATTTCATGAGGCAGTATATTATCAGAGAAGGAGAAAGACTGACCACTGTCTGCTAACTCATCTGTAAAATGTCTCTTCTCTGTAAAATGTGATAATTACCTGCCTTAAATGTTGTTTCATAAAGTCACTTAGCATGGTATCCTAAGCAGTTATTCAATAAATGATATTCATTGCAGTTCTTTGTATTTTTATCAGTTAAGAAATGGAATTATAGTGTAGAACGACAACAGAATAATGACTTAACTTCCTAGGGAAAGGATTGGTCATGTCAGACTGACTAAGGCTCAGGAACAAAGCCTGAACTAGTTATTGTTGTTTTCATAAGGAAAAAAAATGGGGTGTGAAATCCCACCAAAGCTGCCTTCCAACCCTTGGCTATTCCCTGGAGAAATGTGAGAATTCTTTAAACACTGGTCTCTGGATAACTGTAAAGACAACTGTGCTGCTCAGAAAAGTTTTAGTCAATGCCTAGGAAATAAGTAATACCGTCCCGTGAGCTTACCTCCAATTCTGAAACACGTTCAACAGGCAAAACACAGATTGAAACAAGAAAGTGTAGCCAACATGCTTGGATAAAAGTCTGGGCTTATCTCTGGGTGAAGGCCGTGAACAGAAGAGGCTTTGGCACCACATACAGTGGTGGTGAAGCCTTTGTAGCCAGCTTCTCACTACCTCTTCATCATCTTGAGTCCGTCTCCCTGAATCCACATGAACAAAACCTTCAGGAGATCTTAAGGTTTAAAGGGAATTAGGGTCATTTATGTTTTCTCAACATTGCAAAACTGTACTGATGATATTTATACTGAACACCACGTATTTCCCCCTTAGTGGAAAAGCCTGCTATTATTACAGCTGAAAGCAATAACTCTCGAACTAGGAAACATTTCCAAATCAAGAACTTGTGATAATCATGCTGCCTGGATGCCTGGCTACGCTTTTCTATTTGTTTGCTTATTTTACAGGCACAGGCATCCCTTAAAGGTCAAATGTATATGAAAACATATTTATTTAGTGAGCCTTCAAACTGCCCTTACTCCAAGTACCAAAATATCCAAATCTTATAAAAGTTTAAGACAGATTATTTGTTTTAGTAGCATGGAGATTTTCCACTTCAATTTATCTGAACCTTAACTAATATCCAAATGAAATCCAAAGGGAAATGTCTTTGGGGATTTGTTGTCTTTTTCTCCCCTGCTTTGTATTTTGAAAAGTGTTACCAAAAAAATTGCACAACTAGTACAAAGAAAGACTCACCTTAACATTTTACTACATTCCCCATCCCCTCTCCCCCTTCTCATTTACATATACGGGCATTCCTTGGTATATGTGGGCATTGGTTTCAGGGCCCTCATTGGATCCCCAAATCTGGGGGCACTCAAGTCACTCATCTAGAATGGCACTGCATTTACATGTCAACTATGGGATCCTCCCGTGTACTTTATGTCACCTCTAAATTACTAATAATACCTGAAACAAAGTAGATGCTATGTAAATCATTGTTACCCTGTATTGTTTAGAGAATAATGACAGAGAAACATTGTACATGTTCAGACACATTTTTTCCAAACATTTTAGATCTGTGGTTGATCCAATTTGTGACTAGGGAACCTTCGCAAAGGGAGGACTGACTGCATATATGGCTACGTGTGTTAGTATGCACATGCATAGGCACATACTTTTATTCTGAATGACCTGAGGTACTTGTAGAATTTATGACTCTAAAACCCTAAAATATTTCAGTGCCTTCTATGAAGGCTCTATCCCACATCATGTCTATATAATTAATCCAAAAAATTATCAGTGTTTAAATATTATTATTAACTTTTTAAGTCCACATTTACATTTTGCTCATTGATTCAATTGATTCAATAAGGCTCTACAAAGCTAGGCATTTTTGTTTTATTTTTGAATGCAGAATCTGATCAAAGGTCTTTTATTAGAGAACACTTTGCTGAGTTCTTTTGTGACTTTTTCTTTTAAGGAGTTTAGCACAATTATTTTGCATGATGCTACTCCACTTCAATTGTATTTTTTTTTCTCACACTTATATTCAGGCTAGACTACACATCTTTGGCAGGCAGACATACAGTTAACATTGTGAAACAATGTCTTATGTCTATTTTAAAAGTGTGTGTGTGTGTGTGTGTGTGTGTGTGTGTGTGTGTGTATATATATATATGAATTTTTAAATTTGTTCATGAACCTCTATTTCAATTATTTATATGCAGTGTTGAGAATTGAATCCAGTGCTTCACCCATGCAAGGCAAGTTTACTGTACCACTGAGCTACAACACCAGCCCCTCATCTGTTTGTATGTAATGATTTGGCCTCAACTTTCGGTGCACTTTTCTCAGTCATTAAAATAATGTAAGAGAGAAGGAAAGCATTTTGGTTCAGATTTTTTGTTATTCAAATGTCCTGACCACTGGTCTGCAATACCTCTGGGCCTCAGAAGACTTATTTCCCCCAATGTATTATGGTAATTTTCCAGTAGGCTGGGTACAAAAAGAATTTAAAACAGGAATGGCTTTGGTGTTTCATGCCTATCCATTTTAAATGAACAAACTTAGAGCAGCTATGTCATGGAATCTCAGAGGAATTCTACTTTTTACACCTACTGAGTGCTGGAAGTACACTCTGCCAGGCCAGGAGCCTACCCAGGAGACATCAGGATATGAGGGGCAGGTGTTTCAGGAAGCCAGAAAGGGAACAGAAGTACATTTCCAAACATCCCTTTCATTTCCAAGTAGGGTAGTCAACCAAGGCCTGGCAGATGTATAGAACCCTCTGTGGCACATTATTTAAAACCATGTCAGGAGAAGTACTTTCTCTCTAAGACTTTGAAGGTAGTAAAATCTTTACTCATTTAGAATAGCCTTGGTACAGCCATGCAAGAGTTGAAGTTTGAGAATGCATCCTAATTATTCATTGCTTCTATAAGATCTAAAATAATTAATGTTATCAATAAGCAAGTTTTAAAACATAAATGGAAATTAGGATATATTGCTTTATCTAAAATATTAAGGAAAGGGACAATTATGTGCCATAACTTAGAGTAAAATGAAAATAATGCTACAGCATACCACTAGGATATTCCTTAATATATTTAAAATCCAAAGAGGACTCAAATAAGAGAGTAAACAAATGATGGCCAGAAAAATATTGTTGAATATTGTATTTCAGTATTACAAAATATAAACAAATTATAACCCAGTTTCTGCATATGATGATCTATAATTTAGAAGGATGCATATAAAAATCATGTGAATGGTAAGACTTCATGTGACATTAACTAACCCACACACAGGCTGTAGGGAGCTAGGAGAAATACAGAAGAATGATGATACAAGCCATGGACTGGACAGAATTGAGTCTGGGCTTTTGAGCATGAAGGGCAGCTCCTAGGCCAGGAAGACCAGAAAAGTGTGGATAGGGAAAAGCAGAGACAACACTTAATCCTTATCTACACTATGACAAGGACAGAACTGTGCTAGGCCAGCCAAGTATGGGCAGGCTAGTTTAACTTTGCTGCATTTATACAACCTTTGGGGTCAAGTACAGAAAGCAAAGAGAAGTACAATACCGAGCCCAACAAGAATCCCTACATTCTGAAAAAAGAAATTAGAAAAACTATCTCATTCACAATAAACTCAAAAAAAAAAAAAAAAAGATTAGTACAAATGAATCTAACTGAGAAGGTGAAAGACCTCTACAAGAGGACTGATAAGATCTGACTATTTCATGAGCTCATTTTGGTTGCTATGGTGAGAACAGAATAAAGAGGTCATGAGTGGAAGCAACAGTTACACCACTTGGGAGTTGTTATGAGCCAATCCATGTCCCTCCCAAATTCATTTGTTGGAGCCTAATTTTCTGTGTGATGGTATTAAGAGGTGGGACCTTTAGGATGAGATTAATACCCTTAGAAAAGGACTTGGAGGAACCAATGAGGTCTCCCCTGTCTTTCCGCCTCTTCTGCAATGTGAGGACATGGGGTTCATCCCAGTTTGCCACTTCCCTTTTGGCAGACTCTGAAACAGACAGTTCCTTGATATTGGGCTTCTAGCATCCCAAACTCAGAGACAACAAATTTCTGTTCCTTGAAAAGTATCCAGTCTCAGGTATTTCATTACCAACAGACTAAGCATAAAGACAGACGGCTGGGGCAATAATACAGATGAGACAGGATGGTCATTAAGATCAGAATGGCACCAACAGATGCAGTAACAAGTGGCCTAATTCTGAACATATTTTGAAGGTAGGACTGACAGGTTTTGCATTTTTAATGATGGCTTTGGGACCACACTGTGAAGTCTTGACTTCTCAACTAGAGTATAACTTCCTCAGGGACAGGGCCCTTTTCTTATGTTCCCTGAGGATTTGTCCAGTATTGTCCCCGGTCAATAGCAGATGCTCTGTTTGGAACATCCTTGATCATTCAATACAAAGAAACAATAGTGCCTAGAGACCAACCAATGTCTTGCAATTTATGATTTCAGAACACTTGCCATTTGAATCAATGACCAACTATGTGACAAAACATTTTCTGGGACAATTACCAACCTTTATTCCTTGCCAAAAGCCCTACAGTACATCACTTATTGCTGTAATTTTAGCCATATTCATATATTCCAATACTGTATTATTAAGCACTGGGCAATTTTTATGACATAAACTTGACATAATATGCTTTTTGGTTTGAAAACAAATAAACAAAACCCCAAAGAGAAACACGTAATTTGGAGAATTCATGCAAATAGAACTAAGAATAAAAACACATTAGATTATTGGCTTGGGTTCCTTTAAATAAAACAGGGAAAATAATTCTTTTCTTCTGAGAACAATGTCTCAGAGATTTGCAAATGGTTAGGAGATATGATAACTCTTTGTTCATTCCCTGAAGCAAATCCTCTGATTCTTCAACACCAAGATGTCAGGCAATGTGGTGTTTGGCATCAGCAACTAAGTGTCAACACTCAAGTTCAGCTCCTTGGGCACCAGAGATTGTAACTTCTTGCTATAGAAACTGAAAGCTTATCCTGATCACCAATTTTTCAGGTAAAGGAACTCTGGAGTAGAAGAGTTGGGGAAATTAGGCAAAGACTTTCCCTTTGCACCTCCAAAGATTTATTTAGAAACAAACCTTGTCTTACAGGTTTGTGCCTTTGTCCTGTTAGCTGAGATACGGGAGCCAGTTTAGAGGTCTGAAGATGGGCTATGACCAGAAAGGGTTAGAAAGAATGGACAGCCTTAGAGTTCATCTACTGAAGTCTCATTTCTGCTCTTTTGAATGGAAATTGTCATAAAATAGTTGTCAGCCACTTTATGAAAAGTAAAACAGTTTAAAGGAAATAGAGAAGACAATTTCAGAAATGGGACAGAAAATAAATGTAGGTGGAAGAGAAGCTGAAGGTAGTGAAAGATAACGGGTGATGGGAAGTTGACACCTAGAGGAACAAATCCCCACCCTGTCCTTGGCTGTCTTTTTATTCCAACAGTGGCCAAAACATCCCAAAAACCTGAGTGCACCTGGGTGCTTCAAGAAACTGTGAAATGATTTGGGTATCCTTGCTAATCTGACAGCACTCCTAAACCCTGATCAGATGAGAAAACATCCCCATGAACTACAACTTCCTTCCCTGCCCGCTGGAGAGTTTTCAACACAAGCACTTAATAAATATTTGCTGAAAGTGACTGAAAGGTAAATGTTTTTATGCAGTCATTTAAAAGAAAGATATACCCTTATTTCACTTTTGGAAATTCTGAATCAACAGAAAAAAGTAGCATAGTCCCATGAGGAGTACAGCACACTGAGGTTAAAACAGCATGTCAGAAGAAATCAATGTCCATAAGAGTGGGTGGCCAGTTGGTCCAGGAAGAAGTCAGTGCTAAAGCATGACGGACAGCCTCGATACAAAAAGGTGAGCCGACTGGCATACCATTCCTGCACCACCCACCTGACACTTCATCTGATGCACTGATCTACCTGATAAATGCACAATGAAACTCATTTCTGTCAACTGGATTCTGTTTATCCACATTTCTACTAAATCACTGTTCTGGAGAAAGCAATATTGAGGAAGGAATAATTTCTAATGGATCCAACCAGTAGCTCTAGTGTTGAAGGCTCTAGAAGGTCATGATCAGTCTTTCCTTCTGGTGACTGTTTAGTCTTTAAGACATTTGGTGGAGCTCTGTTGACACCCTGCAGTCCTCCCATCCCTATTTGTTTTGGATGTTTGTGCAGCAATAGAGCCACAACAATACCCCTGTGTAGGCCAGGGTGTCATGAGCGTGGAATGTGTATATTCAAAATGCATTCAATTGAAAAAACATCATATCTTTATCCTTCAGATTTTTCAAACAACCATATGGTTTCTTTACTGATATGAGAGAACCCTATAACAAGATGTGTGTGTGCACAGAGATAATTAGCATCCAGGTAGTCTAGAAAAATTATCTTGAGGTTGCTTTTTTTAAATAGCAAAACATTAAATAACAAATTCTTAAAATATTAAACAATAAATTTTTTGATCTGATGTGAAATGTATATAATAAAAGGGAGTCCAACCTTGGAACTATACACATGGTAAAGAATACTAAGAATGTTTGCAAAATTTGTATACACTGGTCTTCTAGGATCTGAGAATAGGAAAAAATACCTGAAGTAGATTATTAGCTGATTTCATTTTTAGAAATGAACTCAAAGTGTGAATCTATAATACTACATGGCTACAGAAGATGCAGACTATTCCTGTAAATTAACCTTTTTTTTTTTTAATGAATTGCTGGTGAGAAGGGAGGGGGGCACAAGGGAGTGAGGATGCATCCAGGCACAGTGGCATGAGTGAGGCACCAGGGCACGGAGCATCTAAACACATTGGGATACATTTATGGAGACAGATTCATTTAACCAGTTACCACTGATTACAAACTTGTAGCACATTGAATACTCTACTACTATGACTATTTGTGGGTGTTGAGATGGAAATTCAGACATGAAAGATAAAGCTGATCATTCAGCACCTCATCTTCTTAGTAGAAGAAACATTTCTAATTCATGGTATTATTTGAAAATATGGGTAAGATGTGAAAAGAAAGGTTTTGCTTGATTCTCACAGGAATTGCAACCTGGCCTACAAAACCCCTATAATCAACATTTCTGCCTTTTTCCTCCTTTTATTCTTTGGAGAAATTAAGCATCCTTTTTGCTGAAGAAGCACATATAATGATATCCAGAAAGGAAGCTCTATCTTAACAGATTTGGTATGTCATCATTAATTTAACAAGTAATTTCTGTTTGTGGACTACAGTATGCAGCTGCATGAAGAGACACCTAGGGCCCAAGTTAGGGACCTACCTGATAGAGCAGAAAGATCAGGAGATTGAAAGGAAGGTGAACTGGGGAGTAAGGTGGAGCATGAGAAGGCAAACCAGGGCAAGAGAGAGAGTTTAATAAGGATGTGGTCAAGGAAGAAGAATGTGTGGGACAGGGGTCCTACAGCAATAGAGAGTGTGGACAATGTTGAGGGTGCAGTTCTATGTAAATGACGGGGCAAGTGTCTGTATGAACTCACTATTCCAGAGGATGTTCTGTTACCTGAAGGCTTGGATTTCCATATGCCCAGTTGGCTCTCCACCATGATGCCCTCAACATGTTGAGGGTCCCCACCTTTATCTCATTAGCGCAGCCATTTCCCCTGAGAGCCACTTTCACACATTCAGTTCCCAACTCCTCCCTGACCTCTCTGAGTCTGTCTGGTAGACACAGAACTTAACCTGCCCATGGCTGTAACCATTTCCTCCAGCCCAGATCCTTCCCTTCCCACCAGCCCTTGGTAAAACCCAGCATTATCCGCCCAGTGCTTAAAGCAGACATCTAGAAGGAATCTTCCTCTTTCACTTCTCCCATGTTTCCCAGTAGCGGAGCCTTTAATTTTAACTCATATTTTTCCATACCTGGCCTTCTTCACCTCTATGACCTTGGTAGAATTTTCCATCATTTCTATGATGAACTATTACAACAAACTCTGAGCCACTTCCATTATTGGGAGCTCCAAACCCTTCTCCACATGTTGGATCTCATCTTCCCTTGATTAGAATGCTCCCGAGCCTGCTCCTTCTTCATTCCCAGGAAGAAGAGCTTGCTCAGTGGCTGAGGTCCATGCTACCTTAGGACCCGGGGGCCTTGGTACAATTCTCTGTGCCAGGAATGCTCCTTAGAGATTTTAAATCCTACATTCTTAGAGTTTGTCTATGCTGGGTGATTCACTCTTAGTTTCTATCTCAAGATCCCACTTTTTCCCATCAAAATTAACATTTATTTATTACCATTTTTACTGTTAAAATATGACCTTTAACTGTACACATTAAGTGGTGAAATCACTGTAGGCAAGAGCTATTGAGTCCCTATCATCTAATGCACTGCTATTGCCTGGAATGGAGAGGTGCCCCAGGATCCATTCAATCAATCATTCAATCAACATCCAACAATGTCAAAGTCTATTGGGAGATGATTTATGTTATGAATTATTTTCCTACCTTAAACACATGGGACATCTGTTCATATTATTACTTTGACAATTGAAATAGAAGTGTTTTATGATAATTTTTTATTTAGTCCCAAACTGTTGTTTCCCTTTGATATTTTGCCAATCCATTTTCCACATAAGACTGTAAATTCTTTTTTTTAAAGAGAGAGAATTTTTTAATATTTATTTTTAGTTTTTGATAGACACAACATCTTTATTTTATTTTTATGTGGTGCTGAGGATGGAACCCAGCACCCCACGCATGCCAGGCAAGCGCGCTACCGCTTGAGCCACATCCCCAGCCCCAAGACTGTGAATTCTTTAAAGGCAAAGAACCAAGTCCTAAATTCACTAACTGAACAAATGATAAGCAGGCACTCTTCTAGGGGCTGCAGGCACAGAGCTGTAGTTCACATTCGGGCCCCAATCTTAAGTGAGCATAGATTAAATTAATGAATGTGAAGGTCATCTACTTAGCGGCCTTATAAAATAAATACTCTTGTAGCCAAAAGGAATATAACAGTAAAGAAAGAGAACTCCTGGCCCTTGTGAACTCATGCCTTTGTGTGGAATTAAGTGAGTGTTGTCACAGTACTTGGCCTCCAACACCGAAGCCACCAATATATATCTATGGATTTGATGTTAAAATACGTGAAGTTGGGAAAAAGCTAGACAGTTATGTTTTTGGAAATTCACTGCAATTCTCCTTCAAATCATACAAAAATCAAAGGACAGAGCAGCTCTGAAACTCTGGGTACCATAATTCTTTCCAGCCATTGAAACCAGATAAAATTAACTGATTTTTTTTTCTTTTTTTGGTACCTACTCCACTTTAATAATATGAATAAATTGTATGTGCATAAAAATCTGCATTATGCTTAAGATAATGATTAGGGTTCAAAAGTGAGATGAAAAAAAAGAAGGCCTGGGGTTAAGGAACTAGGTAAGACAAAAGAGACCGACGAAGCCCAGTCCTGTCCTTCAGGGGCTCCAGTAACTGACACCACATTTCAGACATGTGATTTCACTCACCAAGTATTTTAAGTAGTTTAATATGTTGTACTGTGAAATGACATAGAGCATTCAGCATTTTTAAAAAAATAAATAAATAAAAACATGCAGCCTAGTCTCCCGGAGGATTTACTTCCTACGACAGGACAAAGCAGAAGTGCAGTATGGCATGACCGAGCGCTGCCAACAGGAGGTGGGAAATTGTCACAGGATTTGAATCTCGTTCTTGAAATTGACGCCACCACATGGAGCTGTGCATCATCAGACATTCCTGTAATCGACTCCCAGAATCCTACGTGTAATGGTCAACTTCATGGCAACACTCTCAGAAAAGAAGACTTTTATCTCAAAAAGCTTCCTTGTGGGGAAAGTAAGTAGGCTGCAGTTTCAGTGATTAACACTAAAAAAGAAAGAGTAATACCACTGAATTTTTAAAGCCTGGAGCCCTTGAATATCAAATACGGAGAGGTTTTTGTCCTAATTCCTCATTTCATTCCTACACAAGGGAACTAAGATCCCGAGAGACCCAAGGATTAGCCAAGGTCCATATGTAAGTGAGCAGCACAAGGAAGATTTAAGAGATTTTGGAGAGTCACCTTTCTGCTGTCTAAGGCCATTGTCCTTCTCATTCTATTCCTGCCTTGCTACTCACCTAGGTCTCCAGGAATAGGAGAAGGTGTAGAAGGTCAGACCACAGGAGAGAATATAGAGTCTGCGAGTCTCAGAGTGATGCTAGCCCTAGCCAGGGCTGAAGGTCAGAAGCCAGCGCCTGCTAATGCCTGCATGTGGCCCTGAGTGCATGCACTGCACAGCACAGGTCACCTGTAGGTTGCCCATGTTCTTTGTGCTGTGGAAAACTATAATTGCATTTGTCATTGTTCATCTTCAGGCCATGAACGCAAGGCACTTGTTGATTGACAGGTGGTCATTTTTCACTAAGAAGACTGAGTTGGATATTAAAATACTATTATTGTTGTTATTGACATTATAATTATTATCGTTGCTACTATAATATTGTCATCATCACTATTTGGTGCTGGGACTGAACCCAGATCCTCACACATATTAAGTGCATACTTTACCTCTGAGCTACACCACCATCCCCTAAAATTACATTTTAAAAAGTAAAATCTTAACTATTTTTGAATTAGAGGTATCGCATTCTTCAAAATTAGCACCTGCTTATTATCATCCAACTTCTGACCTTTGCTCTATCAGAACATTTCTGACCTCATAAAATCTACAACACACATAATCTGCTGAAAAATTCTGAATATCTGCTGTGAAAAGCTAGAAGCTATTTTAGAAAGACTGTTTCTATAATTAAAAATTTATGTAATGCTGTCAAATTTACAAAGAGGCCCTTAAACCATGGCTTTTCATCTAGATTGGTCAAAGCTTTGCTAAGTTAATTTTATTTTCAGTTTCAAGTTATCTTATGGTTCTACAAAAAGCAAAGAAATAGCTGTCAGTATGTTGGCTCCATCAGCAGAAGAACTCCACACAAAGTTATATGAAAAGTGATATATAAATAATTTTATGTCAATGTTATTAAATATTTCAAATGGAAAATAAATAAATTACAACAAATATTTGTTTTTCTTCATCTACTTTGTACAATCAAAGTAGATTTTTGAATATTCATTCTGTTGAAGATAAAGCATTTAACTTTATTGTGAATGCACACGGCAAACACAGTCTAAAAACTAAATATCATAAATAAAATATGAAAATGTTTGCACAGAAATAGTTCCCCACATCTTACTACTAAAAATTAAAATTAAAAATAAACTTTCATGCTGGGCATGGTGGCACATGCCTGTAATCCCAGCAGTTTGGGAGGCTGAGGCAGGAGAATCACAAGTTCAAAGCCAGCCTCAGCAATTTAATGAGGCCCTGAGCAACTCAGTGAGAACCTCTCTCTAAATGAAATACAAAATAGGGCTGGGGATGTGGCTCAGTGGTTGAGTGCCCCTGAGTTCAGTCCCTGGTTCAAAAAGTATAAATAAATTCTTATAAATAAATAAACCTTCACTGGACAGAATTTACTCCAAATTTAGTGGTTAGGTAAACAATTATAGAAAGACTTTCTGGGTTAAAAATATTTCAGTGTACAGAGAAGAGTGAATTGGAAATGTCAGCAATTTCTAATTTGTTACAAAATGCAACCTTGAAGATAACTGCGCATAATTTTATTAAAACAATAAGATGATGTGAATCTATTGCAACAATTATTGTTTTGTAAAATACCAGTGACTCAGAATGGGGGAAGTATATGCAGAAAAAGCAGAAATAGACCACCTAGTGACTCAGAGACAGGGGGGTGCTCCTTGGATCCAGTCCTGTTAGGAACTGGGTGCCTCTCCATTTTGTTTCTTTAGGGACCTTCAGATCTTTCAACGGCACCATTGCTACTGGAGCGCATTTGAGTGGATGGGGCTTTTGCAAACCACAGAGCATCCCTTACTCTCTTTACTTTTCCAGCCACCCATGAGCTGTGCTCCACAACACAGCCTTCAGTTCTCTGCCCAACACTTTTACAGGGAAGTGACTCTTTAATCACCGGCCATCATCCCTCAGTCTGGGAGTCTTCAAGGCAAAACCCACACTGATTTTCTCTTTAGCACAATGGCCATTGTGGAGCCATTCTTATTGCATACAAATGACTAAATGGACATTCATGAAAACCGAGCATCTCCTTGATGTGTACAATAACAGATGATGGTCCCATTCCATGAGGAATGTCTTCATACCCTGGGTTTCATGTTATGTTCTTCTTCAAGCATCTTTTATTGTATTTCGCTCTTCTATTAAATTATACTGTTTATCATGTTCCAACATTGGAAATACTTTTTCCATACGTCAGTCTCCTTGATTGATCTGATAGTTTCTCTTAAGGTGTTTAACTCCAGTATAAGCAACTAGTATATATTTGATAACTAATTAATTAGTAGATACATTTTAAAAATTAAGGTTGATAAAGAGGATGCACTGGGGCCAAAGGGAAACTGTGACCACAGGAGAAACTCCAATCCCTTCATGATGAAAAATAGCTGGTGAATGTTGGGACTAAAGTATGTGCACACTATTCTTTACATAAATCTGTTTTCCAAAGAAGGTCCAGATATTTATGTGAAATGCCAACCTCTATTTGATAATTTTTGTACCAGACACACAAGACACTAGATCTATGTGACTGCAAAGAATCTGGAAAGCAAAGTCTCAGTCTCAATGCAGACTACATGAATCAAAAATACATTACCAACAGAAGTAATTAGATCTCCAACCTAAGCCTGAGAAAAGCTCCCAGACATCATGTACACTGACTCACACCCTTCCTTAATCTCTATCAACATACAATATGAAGGAATTGATTAAAGCATTTATCTAATTCAGACTTAACAACACTTTCCTTGAATTAACAATTTGAGGAAGAATATCTTATGTACGGGATTTATGAAAGGAATCATCAAAACTCTGTACCCTCACTTCGTGTGCAACATAACTAGACATAATATACTGAGGGCATTTTGCAAACTAAATGCAGATCAGTAACAAAGGCACTGTAGAAAAAGTCCCATTGGAAAACAAATATAACTAAAAGTTCCCAAAGGAAACCATGAACTGCCTGTAAATTATTGAAGGATCAACCAAGTTGGTTTTTCCAAACATATGTGAAACAACAAACTATATAATAAAATGTGTAAATTTCACTCTATATGCAACTCATTGTTTCAGAGACACACTTATTAAAACTTGGAGTGGCATGACTGCATCGCAGAGGAGAGGACTAAATATGAAATGGTAGTTGGTGAGTCACGTGAAGACCCAATTCTTTTCCTCCAGCATGATGGTCTCGTATAAGCAACCACTGGCAGACTCCCCTATTATCATATTTGAGGACATGCAATTTGAATTATCTTAGTCTCCAAAATCAGAAAATCAGTTCCACATAGAAGCCTACAATTACTTTGGAACAGCCAAGGATTAACAACGCACATATTATTGAGTATGTCTGCAGCAAAGAGCACTGCTGGCTTCAGTCTATCTATATTCTATCTGTATCATGTTTTGAAAGAAGAATTTTTAAACATGTCATTTGGATCAAATGCATGGCCTCTTAAAGTCCTTAGAGGCCTGTGTGAATTCATTATTTACATTTTTAGTTTCACATAAAGAAGAGCCATTGCTATTATTAGTGAGAAGAAAATAGTCATGATAGGAGCAAAAAAACAAATTTCATCATCCCTTTGTTAATTAAAACAGTGGAAAATCAAAATATCAATCATATGGTCATTTTTAGGGTGAGCTTCAATTTTCCTTGAAAGAATAGGTGACCAGGTAAGTAAGGATTAAACTGAGAACACCTCTTGCCCACCCAGGCCACAATAGGGTATTAGGGTAACAGGGTATTGTAAAGAGTATACATAGATTTTTGTGGCCATTACAAAGATTTAAGCAGCTATTACTTATCACTTGCCCAGTACATTCAGCAAAAGATTAGCTCAGGAGATGCTTCTGGCAGGGTTCCCTAGAGCAGGAAATTCCTACAGAATAGTAATATGTACTCAACTACCTAAGTCAGAATCTGGAGGTCAGATTAAAGGAATTGTAGTTTTAGTAATTTTCCCCAGAGACCTCTGGACAGTCTGGCAGGGCTGTTTTTTAATTCTGATTGTGGAACTCCTGACCCACTCTAGCTGCAAACCCTTTCTCCCATGTTATGGGCTCATACCCTACAAAAAGATGCTGAAGTCCTGAGCCAGGGCACTTCAGAAGGTGATCCCTTATTTGGAAATAGGGTTAGTGCAGATGTAATAAGTTAAGCAGAGAAGAGGTCACATTTCTGAAGTAGGGTGGGCACCTTAGCCCAATATGACATGTCCTTGTAAAAAGAGGCAAGGAACTCAGGAAGGCCACGGAATGACAGAGCAAGAGATGGGAGTGATGCGGCTGCAACCCAGGGAACCCCAAGGACTGAGCCTCAGTGTAGCATCCTTCCTTTCCTCTTGTTTGTACTTGTGTCCTCCTGAACTCTGATAGAGTACAGAGCTTAAGCCGAAATGATCATGGCACTTTGTGGTACTCTGTTTCAGCAACCTCAATTATATACAATAGGAAACAAGATTCAGGGAGTGAACTAGAAAGTAGTTCAAGGAGAACTAGACCTTGGACCTAGCTTGTCTACTTACAATGAGAGGACTCTTCCCCAACCTCACACAACCTGGATGCCCTCTCACTACACAGTTACCTCCTTGTCCTGTGATAGATCAAGGTGTGCTCCAAGGACATCTACATCAGGGTCAGTCCAGAGTGCTTAATAGAACAAACAAAAATGCATGCTCCTGACTCTGTATATGACCTAATAGCTAAGCATCTTTGGCCAGTAGGAATCAGAATCTGCATAGTTAAGACACCTCCAAGGCTACCCAGCCCTTGTAATTAGCTTGCAAATCCTGTCTAAAGGAACTGAGTTTGCTGATTAATTCGATTTAGTTAATTAAGTATTATTTAAGCAACCCTTTGATTTTAACCTCTGTTATGGAAAATCATTCTACACTCACAGTCCAAATTCTTAAGCAATTGAATTCAATAATGCTAATTGGGAGTCACTGTATAACAAACATACTTGAGTTCTGTGGATCTTACAGTGAGTAAGAGACAGAGAGAAAGACAGAGAGAGAATTCTCTTTTAATTAGAGACAAAGCCAGACTGTCAACTAGTATTTATCATCATTTCAAATAAGACTTAGGAATAAAATGCAGTCTTCTACATTGCGATATATAATTGTAATTACATGTTGGTAAAAATAAAAGGTTTTTAGATTAACTCTTAAGAGTCACTACTGTATTCCTGTGTTTCTTAACCTTTTAAACTTTTAAAATTTTTGTCATGATGTTTCTCCAACACCTAAAAACATATGCAAGATTCGTATGCAACTTAGCAAACTCAAGATTAAATACATGTGATTTGTATTCATGTGATGACTACTGGGTTGGAATTGGACTGATTCTACCATGTTCTGAAAGTTGTTATAGTTTCATGAAAATTCCTGATAACCACCAGTTATTTTTAAAAACAGTAAAGATTATCTGAATCTTTTGGTGATTTTATTTTTTCTCTAAAAGTACTCCGTTTCTTTTACTTTTTCTTTTGGCACAGGGGATTGAACTCAGGGGCGCTTAACCACTGAGCCACATCCCCAGCCCTTTTCTGTATTTTTATTTAAGAGACAGGATCTCGCTAAATTGCTTAAAGTCTCGTTAAATTACTGAGGCTGACTTTGAACTTGTAATTCTCCTGCCTCAGCCTCCCGTGTGCTGGGATTACTACTGTGCCCGGTTAGGACTCCTTTTCTATTACTTTTCTCTTGGCTTACATTCACATTTCCTGTGTCCCTACTTCTGGAAGACACATTAAAAATCAGAACATTTTGCTTTCTCATTTGAACTTCTATGCTACTATAGTGGCTGAGAATCAGTACCAAATATCCCACTAAAACATAAGTGAATAGCTAGGTCTCAAAATGATTATTCTTTTCTTATCCTAATAGCAAGTTTGAAACATTTGCTTAATTTTGGAAAATGGCATTTCTTAAGTTCTTAGGTCTAGCCTGCTGGTTTTGGCAAGATCCAAAGTAGCATTGGTCTAAACGTTGAAAGTCAGTTTCTTTGCTTGTATTTCAGTACACTCATGGGAACAGAAAAAGGCAAAAATCTCACCATTCTGCTTTTCAAAACAAGTTTTAATAATATATAAAAAAGAGATGCAAATGAATTCCTCAGGTAATCTAATTAAGCCTTGTGTGCATATGTGCTCTGTCAACTCTAGGAAGAATGTTGTCACCTCCAGCACTCTGTCTTCACTCCCTCCACTCCCAGTTTTTCTCCTTATCTTGAACCAAGAATGTAGAAACACCCTGTTAGGGGATATGCCTCCCCATTCCACCGATCCCTAGCCATGCTACACACTGTGACCATACTCATCTCATACACTGTGACCACAGTCATCTCATAGCACTTTTTCAATCTTATCATTCTTTGCCTCAAAACCCTACATTCAAATTTAAATACGATTCCTTGGCCAGACCTTCGAGATCTTACACAAGGTGCTAGGAGATGTGTCATTCTCTCATTCTTCCTGTATGATTCTATCTTCTAACACATTCTATTCTGGAACATAAATCTGAGGTTTCAGAATTCTAGACCTTGCCGAGTTATAATCCCTAACTTCTGGAATGCTTTTCTCATCAACTTTTACCTAACCAGAGAGGATCTGTTTCTTGAAGCTCAACAGAAAACCTCAGCTCCCCTAGAAATCACTCTAGTCCCCCAAAAGTAATCATCTCACACTTGCGTAAATCTTAAAAAATCATGACACCACCTGTTTGGTGCTGAGTTACCTAGGAGCTTGTCTTCATTGCTCTGCTTCTATAAAAGCCTATTAATTCAGTCACTTAGCATTTATTGATAACCTACTAACTACTCAAGTGATAAACAAGGGTGATAAGAAACTGCCTTTGAGCCCTTTGCATGATGAGGGTAAATTGGAATGAACAAAGCCCAGGTGACCAGGGACATTTAGGCTACTAGGAATATGAGGGAAAGCTTCCTGAGAAGGGTCCCCAAACTGACCTGGCAACTTTGCCAAAGAAGAAGAATGAGATCACAGGAAGTTGGAATTGACCAGCAGGTTTTCCATGCCCACCTTGGAATTTATCCAGATCTTATCCTGATAGAAATCAGCGCTGAAGCCATTTAGAAAAGGAAACATCTGTGCTACATATAAAGTGCCAATAATAAAAAAGATTGAGCATTCATTTAATAAGAGGGTTCCTTTAGAAGTCCAACAGATAAGAATTTACCAAAAGCACTATCCTAAGGAAGACTTCGGATGCTGGGTGAATGATTATGGCAATGCGTTTGTACACATAGACCCAGGCAGAATTTATAGAATGTGGAGAAACGGAAAAGAATAAAAATGGTCCACATCATGGATTTATTCATTTTAATTTCTATGTTATGTCTGAAAAACCTACTGATTCAAAATTATTCCTTTCCTTCCCTTCAAGTCAATGTCCAAGGTATGTTTAAGTGTCCTGTACACTTGAACATATTTCACTGGAAGGTGAGTTAATACTTTAAATAGACCTTGGAGGTCAGTTTCCAGAAGCTCAACAGATCGTCTTTTTCCAAACAGCTACAGCCTGCCCTGAGGACTAGATCTGGGACATGGAAACATAAGCCAAGCATCCTCTGTCATTTTGACACCTTTATTAATGTACCGTGGTAAGGAATGAAATAATCTATTCATACATGTTTTAGCTAAGCCTGGAATATACATTTTTAAGGCAGCAGCAATGGAGGGGGTTGTGTGGAAAAAAAAAAAAAAAAACAAAAAGCTAAAAGAAGCGGAAAAAAAAAATCTGGATGGACTTTGCAACCATAAATGGTAAAACTAACCCTGTTCTCCTGCCAGCTAGAAGAACAGCCGAGCAAGGTTTTGATTTACAGGAACAGCTCAGCAAGGGCCTTGTAGAGAGCTTCTTGCCTGCTATAAAAATGTGATTAGCTATAAAACAGAGAGATTTAACAAGAGCATTTAAGCACAGGCAACAGACCTGCTCAAAAATAAACAAAAACAGAAATTGCTGCCTGCATGTCTAACCCAATTCCATAAAGACCAGGATTAGGAGAATTTCTTTTTAGGCTTGTGATTAATAACATTTTACTTTTAGAATCAAAAGAAAGACAAAGGAAAGATGACCTTGAACTTTGCAAATGAACTCAGTCTGCCTCTCATCTACGGCTCTTTCACTTGGGGCTTGCAGAGTTTTAAAGTAATAGCTCTGCGTGTCAGACCCTCTCTGGACACCCAAGCTGGAAGGAAATAAAAGCCAGTGGGTGTGCAGTGTCTCAGGAGGGGAGAGTGTTTAAAGCTGTGCGTCTCTCAGCCCACCACTCTCTGTTACAAGGTTGCAATACAGCCCTGTGCTGGGAAGAACTTTGGCTGAATAAATCCTAAATAATAGTCCTTTTGAGAACCAGTCACCCTCCCTAGTTAGTCTGAAGAGGTCCAAGTTCCACTAGCTGAATATGGGGGGAGGAATTGGAGTACTTGCACATCTTTGGCAATCATTGGGGTAATTTCTTAGTGATTCATCTAAACATCCATGACCATGGATGTTTCACTATGTGCCAGTCATTATGCAGAGTACTCTATATGGATTATCTCCTTATCTCAAAAAACCCTCTGAAGTCATTTTTATCATCTTCATTTTACACATTTGGAAATTATATGCAGAAAGATTATCACACAGCAACAAGAAAGTTGGAGCTGGGATTCAGCCCTTGTCTGTCTGAACTCAGAGATAAAGCTCTTTACTCCAATGCCAAGAAAGTGATTTTACCAATAAAGAGCCCAGGGTTATAGAGTGGAGTTCTACTGTTTCTGACTACAGTTGCTTTCTCTGACCGTCAAAACACCAGAGGTGAGCCTAAGCCTGATGTAACTGCAGAGCAGAAATCCTTGAAAGATTTGTGTCATTGCAGAAGAGGGTAAATTCTCAGGCCAAACCTCAAGTTCCCTTTGCCTCTGTTTGCCACCTCTTGTGCTTTTCTTGCTTATCCATGTCTTCCTGAGTACTCGGGGCCAAAAGCTTTTGCTCTCTGGGATTTAAGTGCTGCTGCACTGGAATGTGGATGGTGTGGCGTGCTCAGCTGCTGTTTTGGGTTCCTCCACCTTTTCAGAAAGCACCTCCTGCCCCAGAAACTAAGTTCACACAATTTAGTATTTCTTAAACATAAGTGATCATGTCATGCTTTAAGGCATTCTTTCAAAGTGCTGATCTTCTCCAAGCCTCCTTCTCAGGCCGCTTACACCTCTGTCATTTCTGATATGCCTATCAGAAGGTTGGGGACAGTGAGCCCACTGTTTAACCCTCTTTCCTAGCTTAAGGACTCTGAGCAACAGATTCTTATTTGTATTAATGCTAATGTTAAAAACTGTCTACCTACTTTGCTAATTATGGTGAGGCAAAACACAAAAATGAACGAGCTGGGGTGTTGTAGCGTGGTAGAGAAACGTGTGAGGCTCTCGGTTCTGTCCTCAGCACCAAAAAGAGAGAGAGAAAAAAAAAAGGTGGAGAGGCCTTATGAAAAGTCAAAAGAAAACACATGTACGAGCATATTTTAAAAAATAACAATGTAAAAGAAAGTAAGGGAATATAGAACCTGTCCGATATTTCCATAATAAAAGTACCCCACAGGCTTTCCCCCCACTGGGGGAATTTGTATCTGAGGGGAATATAGGAAGGGGAAATGTCCAGATAGTCTCAGACTAAGTCCCACATCTGGTGGCATCTACTGTCACCCATTCCAAATGAAAAAAATCCCAGGAAGCCCTGCTCACAGGAGAGTAGGAGATGCTTTCTGGCCCCATTTTAACTTACCAAAGGAAGACTCCACAAGAAGGGAGTACTACACATAGAGTTCAACTGTTCTCATGGACAGGGTAGTCCTTCTGCCTAAGCTGGGGATGGGTGAGGTACTGGCTCATAAAGATGAGTATGACATTGTCACTTCCATCCTTGGAGGCACCGCATGCGGTGCTTTCCTTGTTTCTACCACGCAGCACCCTTCCTTCCTGAAATTAACCCATTCCCTCTCTGCCTAGTCATACTGGAGTTGTGTCCTGGTCTTGCGAACCAGACAGAGAGAGCCGTAACTCCTCTCTCCCTCCCTCCTTCCCTCTCTCTCTCTTTCACTATCTCTCCTTAAGCCTATTTCAGCTCACTTGCTCTTACTGCTTATAGCAAATTTGATACAGACTTCGCCAGCTTAGTAACTCCAGTAGAGACAGAACTTTTTTTTGCACAATGTATGCACAACCACCCCAGAAGAGTGTGACCACCTGAGGTCATGTTAGGACCCTCAGAATATCTGGTCAGGCACGGATCAAACCCTCATTTCTAAGACTGGGGATGAGAAAGTGAACTGGCTGCCCCAGTTACCTACAAGGGCAGTAGAACAGGCTTACTGGTGCCATGATGTTTACCAAAGAGAGAAAAACTAAGAGGCCAGGAGAAACATTGAATGAATAGTTCTTATAAGTCAATGGAGAGTGATAAAAGATGGGTTGAGTCCCTTGGTAGATGTTTATATTGGAGGTGAGAAAGGCCCAGTTCTGGTAGAGCAGCCAGATCTTAATAACCAGAGCTCACACTCAGTTACCAAGCTCTTTCCCAAGTAATTAAAGTGCGTTAACTCAGGCACTCATGTAGGTACTCCTATTGTTCCTACTTTACAAATGAGGTGACTGAGGTACAAACAGGTTGAGCAGTTCATAGTTTCTCCCATTAGGAGAGGAAGCAAACCTGGATTCCAATCCAAGCAGCCTGATGCAACGGCTCACACTAGTGACTTCTGTGGCCCAGGCCTCTCCCCACTGGCCAGCACAGTCTCTGCCTATACATGATAGACTCTCAGCCACGGTTGACACTTTGCTATATGTGGATGTTCCTCCCAAACTTCATGTTTTGGAAAGTAATAGAGTAACCAGAGTAATAGATAAGCACATTTGGAGGTGACATCTTTAGGGGGAAATTAGGGTTAGATGAAGCCATGAGGGTGGGGCCCCCGAGGTTACAATGGCACCTTTATAAGGAGAGAGAGATTAAACTGGCAGGCTTGCTCTGCCTAGCCAGGTGATGCCCCATGCCATGCTATGGTGCAGTGAGAGGCCCCCACTGATGTCAGCACTATGATCTTGCACTGCTCAGCCTCCAGAACCCAAACTCAATAAACCTCTATTCACTGTGAATTACCCAATCTGTGACATTTGGGAAAAGTAACAGAAAACATACTAAGACACATTCCTAGAACCAGAGTCCTATCCTATTTTCATATCAACCAAAATGATCTCTGTCATTCCAAAACATAGAGCACCCATCTTTTGTCTGAAGCATGCTTTTATCATCCAAACTCAGGGACCTAGGAGTCCCTCTGGATTCGCTTCAGATGATGCCACTGACTTCTCACACTTCCCTTTCCTCGGTGGACTTCACCCTAAGCGATGATGGAATGATAAAGAATTCTTTAGATTTCCTTGGCTTCTTCTAAGAGAACCGGGCCAAGCAAACACGTGTCTGTAACCTTAAAACTCAGGGGTAAATCACGACAGAGCTAGCCTCAAAGAGCTTGTCTTCCCTGCTGTGACAGTGCTTGGAATTAAATATGCTCAAAATAAGAAAGTGAGCAAAAGCAGCAAGCAAGCATTAGAGGGGAACTGAGGCCCCCAAAGCTTAATGAGCAGCACCTGGGTTGTCTGGGTTGACGTCACCTCCAAAGGAACAGGAAAGCCCCCCAGAGGAGGCTGACCTCTGTCAGCTGCCCACAACAGGAAAGGGGAAGGCAGAAGAAAGAGCAGCAGCGGGTCAGCAGCACACAGAAAAGGCCTGGAGAAGCAACCGGAAGGAGCATGTTCAGAGCTTTCTTGTAAAGGTCAGAGGATGAAAATCAGTCCGGCCTCACTGTTGGGTACAACTGTGTGAAACATCAAGGCAGTTCATGATTTTCCCTCTAGAGGCAAATAATAACACTTGGTGATGGGAGGCCGACCTAGGGTGCCTGCCCTATCATGTCCTAAAGAAACGTAGGCGGAAAAACCCACCCATGGAGGGTGCTATGCATTCCCCAGCTCCATGCTGACTATAGGAGAGGTCCACGGTCACCCCAGAACAGCTCTAAAGGCCCAGTGACAGCAAAAGGAGGGACAATCAGGAAGGAGAAGGATGGGGAGCCATGTCACCCACAGGAAAATGTTCTGCTTTCCAAATGAAAAATTGAGCACAGTTGTCCCTGCGTATCTGCAGGGGATTAGTTCCAGGACATCTCTGAACACCAGAATCCACAGATGTTCAAATGCCTTATATGAAATGCTGTAGTACTTGCATATCACCTCCATACATCCCCCCACATACTTTAAATCATCTCCGGATGACTTATAACGCCTAATACGTGGTAACACAGTGTAAATAGTTGCTATATGCTATTGTTTAGGGAATAGCGACAAGAAAATGGCTGCACATGTTCAGTATGGATGCAAATTTTTTTCAAAGTATTTTCAGTCCTGATTAGTTGAATTTGCAGATGTGGAACTCATGGATACAGAGGATACATGGATACACTGAACCCATGGATATAGAGGTCCCGCTATTTTTAATGAAGGTGAGGAGGGCATCCCCTCCCTTCACCCAAAGGGCCAACCACCTCAGACATCCTGACACTTCATAGAAACCCCCACTCCCTCTCCCTTAAACTCTAAGTCAAATCCTACATCTCAACCACTTTAGTGGTCACTTCACCCATTAAAAGAACTCAGTAATATCTCCTCAGGACTACCTTCACGTCTGCAGTGTACAGCATAGAATTTTGGAGAACAATGTACATTTATTCTAATCACTGACCAAAGGAAGTTTCCTTCCTGTATATAATTATACATTTTAAGTGAATTGGGGTTTAGTCACAACCACAGAGCTGATTATTAAGTAATAATATCGTTCTGAAAGATAGAAAGTAAAAGCTTTTCTAAAGTGAAGACATGCCTTGTCACTTAGCTCATCTGTTTAAGAAGTTTATATAAACATTTTCCAACATAATTATGATAGTGAAAAGGGCAGAAAACAATTAGATCATACCTGTGGTCCTCAACCAGAGGCAGCTAAGCACATAACCCTCATCCCTGGGGATACTTGGCAATGTCTGGGGACATTTTTGTTTGTCATAACTTGGGGTGTAACTGACATCTAGAGACTAGAGCCCAGGAAAGCATGTGAACATCTTCTGATAGAACAGTCCTCTCTCTACAAGAGGGACCATGCAGAGCAAAATGTCAGGTGTGCCAAGGTGGAGAAACCCTGGCTTAGACACAGCTGGATTCAACTCCATCCCTTCCAGTCATACACTCTGGGACAGTTTCCTCATCTTCAACACTGAGAGAGACTGTTGCCAGCAACTACAATTGATCTGCATCTACACCCAGCATTGCTTCTGGAAGTTCATTTATTGAGCAATTACTGTGTGTTAGGTATAGTTCTCATCTGTTTTTATCTCAGTTACTCAGTACAGCTGTGCTCTGAGGCATTATTATTTCTTCATTTTATAAATGAGAAACTGAGACACAAAGTAGGTAAGTAACTTGCCCAAAGTGAAAAGCTGATAAGCACAGGAATATGGAACTTGGAAGATAATGTGTACAACACAGGTAGTAGCTGTTATTAGAAGCTGTGCTACTGCTATGAATTTTAGACACTTAATAGAGCACTTAAAGGACCACAAGGAAGGAAATCTCCAGAGGCTCTGCATCAATACCTATTACATGACCCAAGAAGGCAGAACTCACTCTCCAAGATGCATCCTTTTATTTTTTTTTTTCCTCCACCATTTGCTTCTTCTATCAGGGAAAACCACCTTGGAATTTTTCTAGAAAAAAATAATAACTAAAAAATGACCTGAGAACAAGCAAGAAGCACAAGTAATAATGTTTAAAAGAAGAGATAAAAGAGTAGAAACGGAAAGAGAAAACTCCCTGTATCAGTGTAATGGACAAGCCTGTCCTGCAAGCAGCATTAGTTCAGTCATGCTGCCCATCAGTGTTGGAGTCCCGCCAGGGGCCATGGCACAGGGAAATGGATGGTGGTCATGCCCTGCATGTGGCCTTTCTACTCTGGAGAGAGGGATGATGAGGCCTGGTTCACTGACTCTGCCCTTGGCAGCTGGGATGGAGAGGACCTTCCTTTCTGCACCAATTACCTGGTATAGACTGTAGAATGTTGCCCCGCAGGCCCCTATGTGGTGGTCTTCTGAGCCTTATCAGCACTATTACAACTTCACCAAGCAAAACTCTCAGTGGTACTTGTGTAACATACTTAGTTACAGAGTCAGGCCTGCTGCCATCTCACGTTGAATGTTTAGAAGGGGACGCCAGGCCTGTTCAGTCTTGCTGATGGTTAGAAGGCTTTCCCCTTGGGGACTGGGCATTGTTGTCCATGTTCACTGTGCAAGTTTCCTCAGCTAGAACATATGCAGTAGGTGCTTTTGGATCCAGCAGAAAAGCCCCTGGGAACAGATAAGTGTGTCTTTATGTGGGACAAGAATGTGGCCCTGACTTTTGGTGATGATAAAATGGCAGCAGGACTTCTCTATGAAGGAAACTAGAGTGGGTCTCAGTGTGGCATGAGGTTTTATACCCACACAAGTCTGAGTGCTTCCAACTCCAGGAATAATTATAACTCACTAAACAAGCCTCAGTCTTCTCGCCTGTAAAGTGGGAAAACACCACTCACCACTTATGACAGTGAGTACCTTTATCGTAATACTGGAGACCAGAGAAGCACTGGATCTCTGGTCTCCATCAGTTTTCAATGGAACTCAACACTCCTGTTTTGTAATAAATATTTGGTTGTGTCCCCTTTACAATCTTAGAAAGATATTTATTCACAGTTATTGACCTATCTCTATCCTTACTACATAATAAAGGAGAAATAGGAGAAAAGTAAATTATAATAAAACATTATACATTTAAGTGTGTAATCGATTAGTTTTTCCTACCCAGGAGGATGAAGTAACTGGTTGAAAACTTTACCCTGAATACAATAGCTGCAAATAACAGGCATCAGTAGGTGCAGCCTGGCCACCATGATGTGACCATCAGAAACAGTGAACAACTCTCGGGAAAGCTCAGATTCTGGGTATTACCATCTCTCAATGTGCATGGTAGTTTTATTCTTGGAAAATTCAATATATATTCAATCTGCATGAAGAAAATGCTTCTTGAGTATGTGCATAGGTGAATTAGATTGTAGATGATTCTAGACCCAAGTAATTGATGACTTTTCTCTCCCAACCTTCATGAATGCCCAATAAGCTGCCAAGTCAGGTAGGATATGAGAATTTCTTTACTGTTTTCATTGTGCAAAACTTCTACACAAAGCAGATCATTTCGCATCTCTGCCCCTCCTCCACTGAATTCCAGTTCACTGTGGTAATCAAATTCAAGCTCATGGTTCGACCCAAACACTACCCTGAGGGTGGTGCCACACCAATTATGGTAAAGACTGTTACCATGGCGCAAGCAGCAGGTCCTCACAAGTCCACAAACTGGTCATTGGGCACCATCTCTTTTCACACTGCTTCAGTTGAACTCAGAATTTTCCCTAATTGGAGAAACGAGCGTATTATGAACCTCAATGATGGAAAGTGAGGGTATGAAAAGAACGGGGCAGCCGGACAGAGGGCGAGAGTTAGATCCAGGCCACTGGCCAAATGCCTTGCCTTTCCCGCGTGCGACAATTTGGATTCACTAAGGCTCCTGCCAGGATGCCAAGAGTTAAGCTTAAAATTCTGGAAAGAAAAAGGCAGTAGTTAGACTCCAGCTTTTCAATTGGAATCATTCATGTGGATTTCTGAAGATTCCCCAAATATAGGGTTTCCTGTAAAGGGGTTTTGTTATTATTGTAACCACCTATTCTAATCCAGGGTGGCCTTGAGTTTTAATTCTCTGGAATGTTTTCCCTTGTAATGTTTCTAACGGAAACAGGAGGAAATTTTATTATGGGAGAAGACAGCGTGGTATTCTAATCAACTCAACAAACATAGGATTCACAACCTGCCAGGCCTTGAGTTGAGGAAATGGGGATAGGCTTACTTCAAACGCTATGTAGATTCTAAACCCATGTGACTGGTTCTAAACTTTCTCTGGCCCAGATAGGGATTGCCTTCACTTAATTCTTTTGAGCCCAGGCCTGGCATTTGACATTTCAAGGCACCATGCTTAAACTCCCAGTAGGTGGTCGCCATACTTCTTGGCTGAATGGTTCAAGGCATTGACACTCAAATAGGTCACAATTTATGGTACTCTTTCCTTCTCAAAACACATTTTCAAGCATCACTGCACTTCCAAGCTATTAAAAATCCACTAACTAAAGATTCGGATCCAAAAAAGTCAATTTCACCTTCTAAATTACATTGAAAAATTATATAAATTGAGTTTTTCTCTAGTTCTGTATGCTTAAGTCTGGGATAAAATGCAGTAATTAAAATAATATCCCTGGAGGTCAATATATTTTGTTCAGTGCTACATAGAGGGAGGCTCAGAAATGAGAAGGAACTTAAGCAGAATAAGGTCCCTAGTAGGATAACAGAGCTTCTGAACAAGATGAGGAAGTTTAGATAGTAGGACCATAGTAATGGTTTGCTATTAATTGTACTTGGAATGAAACTAATGAGTCATTTTAGTGCTATCACATTTGTCTAACAGATAATTATGGTTCTATAAAATGCAACTTTAACAAACAGAACCTGAGTGAATAATGGGCAGCCCAGAAAAAAAGATCAACTTGATTCTTTATGATCCTGGGGGACCTTAGTAAAGACTGATGCCACCTACACATCTACACACCTACACACCTACACATCAAGGTCCAGGTGAAATTGCCTAGGTTCTAAAGGACTTGGGGTGATCAGGAAGCAGTAAATAAAGCCAATCAGACAGCTAACTGGATGCATTTGGAAATAGCATCCAATATAGGTTTCAGTGCATGAAGTCCATAGGCCCCTCATAAGGACTTCCCTGAAAAACCACGACAACTAGTCACTGTCTCTAGCAAAAGACATCAACAGGGCCATTGTCAAAAACTTTTGGAACAAGTGATGTATATTTGCATCTGCTCTGCTTTCAGCTGGTCAACTCAAAACCAGGCTGGTGACTGGTGAGACACACACACACACACATACACACACACACACACAGTGCAGTGCAATTTATACACTTAATAACTGCCTTTATTGAGAGCTTCCTATGTGGCAGGCATCCTGCTAAGTGTCCATATGTTTTCTTTCATGAATTTTGATGACAATACTTGGAGAAGGTACTTTATAGGACTCTGAGGCACGAGCAGTTAAATGAAGCAACCAAGTAGTATCAGGCTTACCAAGATCAGCAATGGTAGGATCTGAACCCGAGTCTCGGGTATTTCATTATACTATTAGAACATAGTCTACTACATCACTTGAAAGATGAGAACACTGAGCACAAGAAAGCAGAACTGACCTGCCATAATTTAAAGAGGATATTAGTGACAGGGAAAGGTAGAACCCAAAACTGCCAATCAAGACTCCTTCCACATCTGGATGATTACTTTCAACCTATACTATAAATAAATATTTTCTATATCCCATAAAATGAAAAGCAAAAACATTTACAAAGTGTATTTGTGTACTAAGGTAAAAGAAATAGCTTACTATATCACTCCTCATTTGAAACTCCTTCAGTGGCTTCTGTTCAATCACCAGATGATTACCAAGCGCTTTTTTCTGTGTGAATTTGTCCTCTGCCTGCTTTTCAGTTCCTAAAGAGTGTCCTTGTTTTATTCTACAGCCCTCTGTGATTTTCCATAAAGGGTAAGCTATCACTCAAGCCTACAGTCATTCGATAGACAAAATCCCTATGCAAGTGATGTACTAGGCTCTGAAGACTCACCAGGGACAGATGCAAATGGTCTTAATGTCGGAGAACCTCATATTCAAATGTGTTAGCTCCCAATGTTACTGGAAGAAATGACCACAGATTCAGTGGCTTATACCAACTTGTTATCTCACAGTTCTGCATGTCAAAATCTAAACTGGGTCTTATAGGGTTAGAATCAAGGCATTCACAGGGCTGAGAACTTCCTGAATGCTCTATCGGAATATCTATAAATTGACATTTTGACCTATACACAGCATCTTCTAACCATCTCTCTTAGTTTGACAACTACTTTCTTTATCATATCATTTTCTCTAACTCTGACCCTTCTGTCTCCCTCTTAAAAAGGATTTGTGATTCTGTAGGGTCTTCCTGGATAATTTGCCCATCTCAGGATATATAATCATATTTGCAAAGTTCTTTTTGCCATGAAAAATAATATACTAAAATGTTCTGGGGAATAGAACATGAACATCTTTAGGGACAATTATTCCATGTACTACATTTGCCTATTGCTGACTCTTTTTCCTAAAAATCTCTCTCATTCCTTGCTTGGAAAATTGCTATTTATCCTTTTAAACTCAAGTCACCAACACTTACCTGAGCACCACCCAACTCAGGTAGATGAATCACCTTCCTCTTCTTCATAACACTTTTCACATAGACTTCTCATACAATGAATGCTATGGTTTGGTTGTGGTTTATCCTGAAGGTTTCATATGTTAGAACCTTGATTCCCAGGGTTTCCATGTTAAGAGGTTATGAGACCTCTAAGAGGAGGGACCTAGCAGAAGGTCATTAGGTCATTAGGTCCCTGAGAGTTATTAGGTCTCTTCATAATATTTCACATAGGACTCTGGTTAGTTCTCTTGAGAAAATTGCTCTAAAAGAGCAAGGCTGGTTCCTACCCCTGAATCTGGCTTCTGGCTCCCCTTGTAAACTCTTTCTTTCCTGTACACTGTAACCATGATGCCATCTGCCATGAAATGATGCAGAGATCAGTCCAGAGCTGATCTGATGTTGGTGTCACATTACTGAACCTCTTCAACCATGAATCAAATAATCCTGTGTTGTTGGTTTTTTTTAAGGAAGTCCCCAGACTCAGGTATTTGGTTATACTAATGGAAAACACACTAATACAATGTATCATATTATATTTACCAACTTCCCTTACCAGATCATCATTACTAAGAGCAGGGACATAGGCTCATTCATGCATGTACCCCTTTAAATTTGCAGGATGATTCTATGAAGATCATATCAACAATAACTGTTTGGGAAATGAATGTGTAGATGAAAGGGGATAGATAAGTGGGTGAATGACATGAACTAATCATAGCATACTACAATTGGAATTTAAACCATATTGGAAATTTAAAAAATGATTAAATCAAAATTTAAAGGGTTTTTATTCCTTAAATTTTATTCCCTACAGAGCTGTTGAGTGGCTTCATTTTCCTTATAAGAAAACTAGAAATTAAGAAAATTAATAGAATCCAAACATGTAGGAGGAAAGTGAAAGAAGTAATATATTTCACCTTCTAGATGGAAGTAATGTATTTCTTCCATAGTTGAACTACAAAAAGAAAGAAAGAAAAAACATAGATCATTAAAGCTGAGGATTTCAGTAAACTCACTTGTCTACGGAGCCATTTTTTTTTTTTCTCTTACTTGGATTTCTGAAGAGAAGGATCATTTTTCTTAGTCTAAAACTACTTCTCCTAAGATCCATGGGGGTCCTTCTGAAGGGGTGGTGTTTCATGTCCTTGTTATGGCTACCCTTTTATAGATATGCTTTAAAGAGGAGTTCTGCTGTAAAACAAATTTATTTCCTTCTCACATACATTAACATTTCCACCTCTTCATGGTGTCCCGGGATATATGGTTCATACCTCCTGAAAGCAGGCCTCACTGGTCGGACCTGAGCCCAGACCCAATACATCAGGAGGCCTCAGGCAGAAATGATTGCAGAGCCCTGCCTCAAGGTGACAGATGGTGGGGTCTCAGTAGGGTCAGGAAGTCCCAAGAACCTAACTGTAGCCCAATCCCAGTCTCATTTTCATGCAAAATTCCTAAAATAAAGTCACATGACCCCAAGTGCCTCAGTATGACAATAACACAGAACAAATTTTCAACTGACTAATTAAAACTAACAGTAAACAATTCACTGTAAGTTGAGGGTTTCAAGAAAAAAAAAAAAAAAAGCCAAGTTTTCAGTCTCCAGAGACCACTTGTAGTTTCCCCTGAAGCACTGGTTAATTGATTGATTCCACATGAAAAATGGAAATTTCCTGTGTTTCAAATGAATAAACAACACACCTTCCTCTTTCATCTTGCTGTCTTCTGCTGTCTGCAACCTGCCCCCCGACTTTTATAAACATCACAGGAGGGATAATTAGAGCTACAGTTTATTTATTATGACTGAACATCGTCTGAAGCTCTAATCCTAAAAATGAAACCAGGTGATTCTGTATGTGCGAACATTTTTTCCCCTGCCATCTTCAATGAATAGAAAATCACAGACAGGAGAGTGTTTTTCCAGTGTCTGATATGAGCTGAAGAGTTTCCAATCAGACATAAACACTTTTGAAGCCATGGGGTAACAGACTGTATCCATCGGTTAAGACACAGCCTGTGCAAAAATGCAGTTATTAAAAAGATTCCCTCTTAACCAAGAGCCTTTTGGGAGTTCTGTTGAGAAAATATGTTACCATGTTCATGGGCATCAAGTACTCATTGATAAATAGAGTTCATTTTCTCAGTTGGATATAAAGATTTTTAGAACAATGTGCTATAAAAATAAGGTATTAAGCAAGTTACTTAAAATAAAATTTAAAAGCAATATCTTATTTATATGCCAAAATAAAGTAGAATTCTAAAATAACACTATAAATTAAGACAAAAGTTATTTATGTCTCAAGAAGACAATAGGTGAAGTGGTAATGATAAAAGTTAAATGTCCATCTCATGGTTTTTCTTCCTCCTAGATACCTAGTGAGATTATATTTCCCATCTTCCTTTGCAGCTTAGTGCATTAGGTCACATGATTGAGATCTGTCCAATAAAAGGTGGACGGAGGTGATGGTGGCCACATCCCAGTGGCAATTAACTCTCTTGTATAAGCCTTACTGATACCTCCTCTTACTCTGCAATAACTCTCTTGACCACACACTGACTGTGACAGACAGCTTGGATTTTCAAAAGTCCAAATAAATGACACCCTGAAATAGAGTTCTCTTCCCTCCTTCCTCTTACCCTGCCTTTAAGCACATTGGTCTATGATTTTTCACTTTTTTCTTTTCTGATTATAAATGTAATACAGTTTTGTTAGGGAAAATAGAAAAATACATAAAAACAGAAGGAAAAATGTAAAAGTCGCTCATTATTGCATAGCCCACTGGGAACTACTCTTAACGGGTTTGTATAAACCATAATCTTTCCTCTATGCACAAATATAGATATTTAATTTTACAACTTCCTACTCCTACATATTCAGTTATGCTCTTTCTATATCTATCAATATGTTGAGAAAATTTCCAACAGAACATTTCTTCTAAGCACCATTTTCAAACTTCATGTTGATATATTTTGATTTATTTATAAAAGTCCTCTATTATAAGGGAACAGAAGATTGATCAAATTATGTAGTGTGCATGTACAAACATGGGACAATGACTATTATGTATAATAATACACCAATAATAAAAGTTTTTAAATCTCCTATTGAGGAATAATTAGATTATTTCAAATGTTATTGTTATTAGAAATAAAGCTAAAGCAATTAATTTGTAGAGAAACCTTTGTATTCTTACAATTATATATTTTAAACGAATTCCTAACACTGAAATTGATGAAGCAGGGGGGTATCACTTTTTATAAAGCTTTTGACACAATTTGCCAAGTTGGCCCTCAGAAAAATTGTACCAGTTTGTACTCATACCAGGTTGTCATGTTCATCACAGGATCCCTACATTTTTTGACAGATTTGTTCCTCTAGGCAATATACAACAATTTGTATCTTTAAATAAATATATTTCACCAAATGATTCTTGATGGATATGAAAATGCTATCAATCTTTTTTTTTCTTTCATTGACACTCCCATGTGAGGATGAACGATGGGGTCAACTTTGGCTTGGTCCTCTACTCTGCTCTGAGTCTCCAAGTCCTCACTTAGAAGGCATAAAGCAATAATCCTTCATGGAATTATCATGACCATTTGCTACAGTGTCAAAACATAAGTAACCAAGAAAACTTAGCCAAATAATACACTGACAGAAATCTTAATAGACTTCTAGAAATCCATACACATAGGTCATTATTGTCATCATAGATGAAAGTTAGGTTCACGCATCAGCGAACCTTTATTGAATTCTGATTTAGTCATTCATTTATTACACAAAAATACACCTACTTTGTTTCTCAATCCTATGAATTTTATAAATGCCTATTTAATATTCTATTTTTAGTATTATCATTATCTTATGATGAAATTGTTAGATTTGGTTGACAAACCCTTATACTACAGAATAGCATAGAGTCCTCCAAGACTTCACCAAAAATAGGGATCTAGCAAGCTCTTACCACCTAAAAATGTCACCCAATGCTTCAGGTGTGCAGTGGATATTTCCCTAGGGCATGACAGTACTTATTGCTATTTTCTAGGGAAAAAAGTTATTTTCCAAAATATACTTATGAAATACACTTTGGCATCTTTGCCAAAGTGTACTCTTATTTGAGTATAAGAGTCACCATGCTGGGAAAAAAAAAATGAAATCAATGAAGAAGCTTAGAGGCACTAAATTCTCCTAACCCATTAATATAGACAGTCTCCCAGGAAAGTCACTGGAATGGTGTGTAACTTATCCAATTAACAAACTCCAAAAAGCATAATTAAGAATTGTCATCACATCTAAAATTTGTATGTTAAGAAGAGAATGGCTATAGCATTATCGATTAAGAGACATTGCTCTATTTGGGGAGGAAGCTTCTTTATGCTTTTAATTAACACATAATCATGTTCATGGAGTATAGTGAGGTTTCAATATATTATGTATAATGATGATATCAGGGTAATTATCATGTTCATCACATCGACCATTTATCACTTCTTTGTATTGGGAATATTCCAAGACCTTCTACTTGTTTTGATATATATGGTAAATTGTTGTTATCTTAAATAGTCATGCTACTGTGCTTCAGAACACTAGAATGCACTCTTCCTATCTATCTTTGATTTAGTGCCTATTAAGCACCCTCTCCAGTCCCCGGTAACCACTCTTCTGCTCTTTACTTCTATGAAATCTGCATGTTTAGTTCTGTATGTGGGAGAATGGTGTTTGTCTTCCTGTTCCTTGCTTGTTGCAGTTGGTGTAATGTACTCCAGGCTCATCATGCTGCTGCAAAGAACAAGATTTCCTTCTTTTTATGACTGAAAAATATTCTAAAGTGCATGTTGTATATATGTCACATTTCCTTCATCCATGTGTCAATGAACACGTCGATCCCCTACCATGGCCATTGTGAATAATGCTACAATAAACACTGGAACATACACAGCCTGTCAATGCACTGCTCTCCTTTCCTTTGGATATGTATACCCAATAGTGGGATTGGTAGGTTAAATAACATCTCTATTTTTAGATTTGGAGGGACCCTCCAAAATGTTTTCCATAACAGACATACTAATTAATGTTACTACCAACAGTGTATAAGAGTTCCCTTTCTCCTCATCCTCACCAACACTATTTTTGTCGTTTTTGATGATAACCGTTCTCACTTGGGGGAGATGATGTCTCATTGGGGTTTGGGTTTCCCTGATGATTAGGCAAGTAGAGAAGAGTTTCATATACCTGTTGGTTATTTGATTGTCCTCTTTTGAGGAATATCTATTCAGATCATTTATCCATTTTTTCAATTGGATTATTTGTGGGATTTTTTTTTTTCTGTTTTTGAGTCCCTTCTATATGAATCTTTTGTTAGGTGAACAGTTTGCAAAATACTCCCTCACATCCTTCAGGCTTTCCCCCACTCTGTGGTCTATATCCATGGCTGTGCAGAAGCTTCTTGTTTGATGCAATCTAATTTGTCTATTTTTTATTTGTTGCCTGTGCTTTTTTTGTGTGTGTGGGGGGGTATGTCATATCCAAAAATTTTTGCTCAGGCTAATAATGTCCTGAACCATCTCTCCTAGTTTCATAGTTTCAAGTCTCATATTTAACTATCTCACCCATCAAGAGTTGATTGTTGTATATGGCAAGGATTAGAGGGTATTTTCTTAGCATTCAGTTAAACCAAGTGAAGTTTTTCTTTAGTCTTTATCTTTCAGGAGGATAAATAAAAATAAAAAAATAATAATAATGATAATGGAAACTTTTCATTAAGCTGATCAAAAACAACTTGCCTTCTGCAAACAGACTGGAGGTAATTGTGTAAATTTTGTTGATAGTTGCCAATCGGATGTTTAATCAGAAAACTAGAATCAAGGAGTTAGTCAAAATCATTTTACGTGGTCTGTACAGTAACCGAGTCTGAAGAAGAGCAGAGTTCCCTGTTCCTCCTCAATCTTCTCAATTTAGAGAAATGAAGAGTAGAAGTTCAAAACCCTTTGTACTTGCCTAAGATATTGTGATATTAATATCACTTAGTCCTGGGACATTAATGTGGTCAAAGAAAGAGTTTGGGTCCTTTCTTCTCAGGACACAATGACTGTTTTCACAGGATGGCTTTCTGTTGCTCGCTTACACAGCCATTTGGGAGATCTGTCCATCTCAACCATGAAAGCACATTAGCTTAATTTGTTGATATTAGTAAGCAACCTAAAATTTTGTAGCGCTCTCTCTTTCCTCTTTTCTGGGCTGAGGAATCAGGATTGTGAACACCAGTATCATGGAAGCCCAGGCAAAGCATTCTCATCTCTAACCTGTAAGCTTCAGACAAATGCATCTATCCTTAATTTATCCTTGGAGAGGATTAATTTAATTTGGTTTCCTCTCTGTGTGTTTGCTTTGGAGGTTTTCACATATTCTGCTGAGACTGACTTGAACTTGGCACTGAAAGTGCTACAGTGTGATGTATATCCCTTCTGCTCCCTTGGCCAACTTGGCAAGGCTGTCTGTGGAGCTGCATGGACAGCTTCATCCTCTGTGCAACAGGCGTAGGACCCAAAGAGAAGCAAAGCTGCATTCTTGATTAAGCCTCTGCAAAAAGGTTGGCATGGTTAATGTTCCAGGGGAAAGAACTTTCCGTGCTGTCACCTTTCTTAGATCATGAAGCTTAGAGGAAGAGGGGTTGAGATGATAGACTGGACAAGGACTAAAATTTAGCATTTGCTACTATCCCTTCCCCACTAATGTTAGTGTTTTTAAATGTCTGATCAAGACAGTAAATGAGTAACTAAATTCACGTGGTTGGCTGAGACACATGCCCTGAACCATGCTTCTTGTACTGAAAAACTTTCTGATGCTTATGATAAAGTTTTTAAAATTCTCCCCAAACTCAAAAAGATTCCATTGAGTAACCAAAGAGGAATAAAACTAGCAACATTTACAACTTATTTGGACCCATTTGTTATCTCCTCTCTCCAGAAATTGCTTGAGAACATCCATTGGATTCCACACCTATTTCTCTACCTCAAAAACAAAGCACAGTTCTGGAGAGATATAATCTTACCTTGTTCTATTGAGGAAGACAATGATCATGATGCTTGAACAACATTAGAGAGATCCGTTGCATGCATATTTTTATCACAAGAACTTGACATCCGCTTTAGAAAGTGTCTCTTTTAGAGTTGAGGGCCACATTGAAGTTGTGTTTGTGTAGTAAAAGAATATCAAGTGGTGAGTGCAGACTGTTTCACCAGAAGTTTCCCAGGGAGTCTACTTAATGACAACCTGCTTCCACTGCAGCCAGGATCTGCCGTGTGGACCATTTTCTTGGGGGCCAGTTCATGAACTCTTTCCTAGTTGAAAAGTGTACATTTCATCTTCTGCTTCAAGGGCTCCAAAAGGTGTTTTCCTTGGCCAGCCCCTCATGAACAACAGGGCCCTGCAGCATTGTGACCCAGGGTCCCACTTTTGAAACTAGAGCCCAAAGCAGGAAGCCCTCTCAACATACAGATGAGCTCTTTGTGGGGCATATCAAAGAAAATCAAACATTTAGCTAGGTGGGAACCTTTTGTTTCTCCACAAGAAATATTCTCCGTAACACTGTCTGAGATAGCTAGGAAGAACCAGAAATTATCATCTTGAAAAGTTGGAGTGAAATTTTTTTAACAATATGACAACAAAAACTTTCGCAGATGTTTTAAAAAGACACAACCATATTTTCTGCTTCTCAGATTACAAACTACAATGAAAACTTTGGCATCAATATCATATTGCATTTTAAGGATCAAAAAGTATGGACTAGAAAGAATTTGAAACCAATCAGATATGACAGGTGAAGAGTGAGGAAGAAAAATCTAAGACTTCCAAATCAACTTGCTACTTAAAACACGTCTGCAAAAATGGCTTAGGCATAGAATTTTTGAGTTGGAAAAGTGTCCCCAGAGATTGTTTCAGTCTTATCATTTGATATACAAGCAAAGTGAGCCTCAATGAAGTTAGATGACATGATAGAGAAATGAAAACACCTCACTCTCCAAACTTACTACTCTCCCACTACAAACCATTGGGTAGAAAACATTAGTATAGTTAAAAATGCAAAAGTTGTAGCCTTGAAGTTCAGAGCACAATACACAACAGACCTTTAAGGCAACGTGTGCAGCCCCTGAACATGGACTTACTACTCAGAGATGTAGTACTGCGATGACACACACCAGGAGTGAAAATGTTAAGAATTAAGAAGATGGTCAGGGAAAGAATCATGGAAGCAATGAATGACCAAGCCTTGGAATAAATATCTGCATAATGAACAGTATTCAGAAGAGCGGCATGCTCAGAACATGAATATTCCATGTACTAAGATGCTCTAAAAATGCCTTTCTTAAAAAAATATGTGTTTTCAGGTGTTGATGGACACAATACTTTTATTTTATTTATTTATATGTGGTGCTTAGAATCGAACCCAGTGCCTCACACATGCTTGGCAAGCACTCTATCACTGAGCCACAACCCCAGCCCTGAAAATGGATTTTTCTATATTAAGAGCTGCCTGGGGTTGTCAGAAACACTTCTAGTGGCAGGATTCTCTGTAATCAAGTCTTAAAGCAGGAGTAGAAGTTTGCTGAGGGATTTGGAGGAGAACAATAACCTAGGAAGATGTGAATATTCTGTGGTCAATCAGCGGAGTGATCACTGGGTAAAAGCCTGGTATTGGCTGGTGTGGTCAATATACCATACCATTGGCTGGTGTCCCTAAGGAGGGGACTGGTAGGAGGAAAATTCAGAAGTTCTGCAGTAGCCTGTGTGACAAAAGAATTACAACTTCAACTTATAGCTCATCACTTCCCAAAGCGTGTGTCACAGAATAGTAGTGCAAGGAGATACTCCATTTTTTAAAAGAAAAAGAATGTTTTTGTAATCAGATCATTTTGTAATCAGATGCTGTGTATTATCATAACCCATTCGAAGTCACAGCTCTTACTGTTGTATTGATAGTTTCAAATATTCAGTAAAAAGGAAACATACTCAGCCTTGGCTTTACCAGCAATGGGACAAAGAATGACGTCTGGGCAATATTACATGCTGGATAAGTACCAAATAGAACAGAGTTTGGGAATGGCTGTTATGAGCCTGAGAGTCTGCAAAGGCTCTTCGGGAGAGGACCATTCAAAGCACATGCATTAAAGAGCACTAGAGGCAGTGAAGACCTAAAAGACTAAACTAAACCTCTCTGGATCCATCTGACTCCAAACAGGGAGGGGAGATCCAGAAAGCTGGATGGAAATAATATAGAAATTATTACCAATATGGAGAACTCGATTTATGGAGACTATGTGTGATAGGTGATTGGAAGTAGTGAAAGCTCTACTTTTATAACAACCCTGTCTCCGTTAGTATTCCTTTGTATTCTCATTCTTGTGATGCCACTCCCAGATTCCATTCTGGTGGCCAAGTTGCATGCACAGAAAGAATGAAAAATAACCCAGGAATGACATAACCACTCATTCCTTTTGTTTGATACACCAAAAAAATCTAACCCAAACCAACAGTGAACATGCGTGCACATTATAAACCAAATGGCAATCAAAATACATTCACAATACTTACGATTGTACCCTTAATACAACGGCTCAGTCCCTACAGAGTGGGGATTTATGCACTGCCTGTTAACAAGTTTTGAATCCAACAAATCTAAGAATAATAGTCGAATAGAAGCCTCCTGAGAGAGGAGGAGCAGCATGTGGAAAAGGCCCAAGCAGAGGAAATGGCACCCTGTAGCACGTGTCCTCCAAATGGATGACATAAACTGTTCAAATATGACCTGACATTTCAGCTCAGTCAGTAGATAAAATATCTGAGTACTTATATAAACTAATTGAAATGGTGAATGGAGGCAACTCAACAGACTACTCAGGCCTTTACAAGGACAACATTTTATCCCAAAACACCCAGAAAAATTGAGATGATACAAGATTGTTTTATTTGCTAAATTTTCTCAGTAGTAAGTTGTATATCTTCCATTATTTATTTCAGATAATGGCTCAATTCAGAACAAAGCTTTGTGTATGCAACATCTCTTATCAAATGTATATCATAAAAAAGAAATTTGATTCACACAGTTCATGTACAAAAACAAATACTTTCAATTAACTTATGAGTAAAATAAAACTTAATTTTTTGAAGGTAAAGCAGGTTTTGACCCAGTTTCTTGTTTTAGAAAAAGTTAACATCCCCTGATACGTACTGGAATACATCTGATTGCTGATCTATTTTGTGTTCCAAAATAAATGCAGATAATTCACTGGACACAGCCTGCTGCAGTACAAGGAGGTGTTGTGGGAAAGTGTGTTGATGTCAGGTGCAGTCACCTAGCAGAGTGCTGCCATTTCTCCTGGGCTGTGAACTCCAGAGATCCTCCTAGAGATCTGTCCTGCAATCTGAACCAGGTATCTAGGAAAAAATCTTTGCGTTAACTAAGAAAACATAATTATTTCTTATAATATAAGTTAATACTAAACCTTCTATAGATGGCAGACTATCATAACTACCTGGGATATCCACTTCATTTTTGTGGTCAGGAGAGATAGAGCTAAATTCTAACACAATGCCAGGGGTGGGAGGGTTGTGTTATAGCTCGGAAATTTAACAATCATCCTCTCCTTTCTTTGGTTAAAACCAAAAACTCACAACATAAACAGTGAAATTCCAAACCCTCAGAGTTATGATAATGAACTTTGCGGATTGGAACTATTCCCCGAAGTAAGGGGATAGGTCACAGTGTGAGTTTGCTTTCAGAACAGAAACCCTATGCACAACCTGGTTGGATTCACTATGTACAATTAAACTATCTCTAAAGATATTTTTGCAACCTCATGATTGTTTTTAGTGTCTTCCTTTAATAACCTTGATGTTCTTTTTTTTTAAAGACTTTTTTAGTTGTAGATGGACACAATATCTTTGTTTTATTTATTTTTTTAGGTGGTGCCGAGGATCAAACCCAGTGCTTCACATAGGCGAGGCAAGCGCTCAACCACTGAGCTACAATCCCAGCCCTAACCTTGATATTCTTGAACAACCCTTTGAGCATTCACTGTCAGGTCTGGTCCTTAACAAAAATCCTTCAAGAAACCTCATCATACATTTATTTGATTTTGTAATGTAAGATTGATATCCATAATATCAGTAAGAAGCTAAATAAAGTGTTCTATGAGTTAAGGGTTATGGAAAAATCTCTCTATATGTATATATATGTACATATACATATGTATAACCACACACATACACACACACACATCTTACTTTTCTCCTATGCTAGAGATTGAACCCAGGATCTTGCACATGTTAGACAAGTACTCTACCACTGAGTTACATTCCCAGCCAAGAGGATGGACAGATTTTCTGGCACCAATAACATTATCGATAATGTGATCACTTTGAAGCTGGGGTGAACTCTTGCCCAGTAATGGGTTACTATGAGTTTTTTTATCTCATCTGCTAGATTGCTTTTTACACTCTGATTTAGAAGCTGAAAACATAGTAGATAGTTCAGAACAATACCTAATTCCAAGCAGTTAATAAGCAATGGAACTCCTTTTTAACTAGCTTGCAGGCCTCTAAAATCTATACTTTAAATTTCCCTTCTATAACATTAGAATGCAATGCAATTGATTTCCCTAACGCACTAGATTTATGTCCAAATGCATGTTCTCACTTGCAAGATAATCCGCTCAGGGAATTACATGATTTTTCCAGTAAGCTGCCATTGATCCACATATTTTTTGGATCTCTCCCTTTTGGAATTAACTTGAGAATTAAAAACAGTTAAAACACAAATGGCAGAAAACCTCTGTTCTTAAAAGATGTGTTTATTTATAATAGAAAAATAATTAAAAGCCCAACTGTACAAATAAAATGATCAGGCTTGAATATATTATTTGGAGTCAAAATGAGGTATAATAAATACTAAAAGTACAAGATTAATTTTCTTCTGTAGCTCATGGACTCTGAAGACAATTCCAAGGAGACCCCCAAAATATTTAAGCAGTGGTAACATTTTTGGAATCAGTGTATAGTCTTACCATGGGACAACTCCAAAGGACAAAATACATTTCAAAAAATAACATCTGCTTAAAAATGTGTTTCTGTGTTTCATGCTCAATGTTTATCATTGTTTTATACACTAATGCCCCTGCCTAATTCCAAAACTTTATTCTGGTGACTACATGATTAACAGATAACTATAGTTCACCATTTGGCGCCACAGTTGGTCCACATATCTACAGGTTAGGCATCCATGGATTCCACCAACCATGGATCAAAAATATTCTAAAAAGAAAAGAATTCTTTCTGTACTGAACTTGTAAGACCTCTTCTTTTAATTACTGCATTAAAATATGGTAAAACAACTATTTGCATGGCATTTATACTGTAGTAGGTATTTTAACAAATCTACAGATAATTAAAAGTACATGAAGGATGTGCATGAGTTACATGGAATTGAGCATCCTTGGATTTTAGTATCCTCAGGGGGTCCTGGAATCAATTCCCCATGGATCCTGAGGGATGACTAGATTACATTCAGTTGATTATTTAGCATTTTTCCCTAACCTCAATGGCTTTTAAAGGTCCAAGAAAACCCCATTCAATTTCCTTTCAGCGTCTCCCTCAAATTATATTTTGGATCATCTGGAAAATCTGGTGGAACAGTCAAATGACACTAAAAATAGCAATCAAATACATTTTCCAAAACAGGAAAAATAAATAAATAAAAGGAGCTGTGGATAAATGGCAAAAATTAAATTGAGGAAAATAAATTATAAAATCATATTAGAACTTATAACTTCAGATTTTAAAAGACCTCCTAGGATGATATTTCCATCATAAAAATATCCCTCTGTGAAAACAGAATTATTTTTAGAAACAGAATGAAAACACTATTAATAGATTCTAATTTTAAACAGGAGGAAAAAGAGATGTAATAGTGGTCAAAGGTGTTTCAGCCACATAAAACAAACTTTGAGGGTATCTGAAGACAGAAAGCTCTTTAAAATAATACTCCTTTCAAGCAGTTTAAAGACTTTGGTTGCTAATGTTCCTGGAATAAATCCACTTACGGACATTAAGATGTCTTGAAAATATCCCTCTATGTTGTATTCATATAGGGTCAAACGTTATGAATAAAGATACGGGGTGTAAGTTCCCTGGCTTTCCCTGTCCCTGAAAGATAGGCAAAATAAAGAAGTGGCTCTCATTAACACTTTCCAGAATTTAGTCATGGAATCATTTCAGGTTACTTTTTCTTATTTTAAAGAGTATGTATATATCAATTGGTATTATTGGCACTAACAGGAATAATACCACACCTGCGGTAAACATTTACATCCAACATTTAACACTCATGTTAATAAGATGTCTCTTTGACCCAAAGAACCTAACTAATATTCTTTTAAAGGGTTAAGTAATTTTCCCTGCCCATGTCCCCATTAATAGATAGAGGTCAAGTCTTCAAGATGACCCAAGAAATCAAAATTGGATCTTCACTCTGTTGAAAGAACAAAATCATCCAAACACATTTTGTTGCTGTTGTTCCATTTCATCATTGGGAGTCCAAACAGCACCACAGTTGGCACAACCCTGGGAGAACTCACCTTTATTACACCTGCAACTGCCATGTCATTGTACCCACAGACTCATCCATGGGCAGAGGGGAACCAGTGTTGTCTCAAACACAAATTCAGTTAATAACTATTAATGGTGACTCCTAAAACTTAGAAATATTCATTATCATAAGGTGATAAACATATGTGGATTAAGAAATCAGTGATATGTGTGTGTATATATATATATTTGAATATGTTTACACCTCACCAACCAATTTCTTAGTTTACTTAGCACTTCTAACATAGGAGAGGATTAGCTGAAGAAATATGGGTGAAACTTTCAGGAAAAATAAACTGAATTATTGCCTTAAGTGGAATTAATTTATATTGAGGAAGAAGGGGTCTGGCTTAGTTAGAATTCAAGGGATTTAGTTAAGGAGATTAAGAAAGAATATAAGGATATCAAATCAGAGACTCTACGTCTGATAGAAGAAAAAGTTGGCTCCGATCTACATATTGTGGGGTCAGGCTCCAAATTCCTCAATAGGACACCCATAGCACAAAAGATAATAACAAGAATCAACAAATGGGACTTACTTAAACTGAAAAGTTTTTTTCTCAGCAAGAGAAACAATAAGAGAGGTAAATAGGGAGCCTACATCATAGGAACAAATTTTTACTCCTCACACTTCAGATAGAGCCCTAATATCCAGAGTATACAAAGAACTCAAAAAATTAAACAATAAGAAAACAAATAACCCAATCAACAAATGGGCCAAAGACCTGAACAGACACTTCTCAGAGGAGGACATACAATCAATCAACAAGTACATGAAAAAATGCTCACCATCACTAGCAGTCAGAGAAATGCAAATCAAAACCACCCTAAGATACCATCTCACTCCAGTAAGATTGGCAGCCATTATGAAGTCAAACAACAACAAGTGCTGGAGAGGATGTGGGGAAAAGGGTACTCTTGTACATTGCTGGTGGGACTGCAAACTGGTGCGGCCAATTTGGAAAGCAGTATGGAGATTCCTGGGAAAGCTGGGAATGGAACCACCATTTGACCCAGCTATTGCCCTTCTCGGACTATTCCCTGAAGACCTTAAAAGAGCGTACTACAGGGATACTGCTACATCGATGTTCATAGCAGCACAATTCACAATTGCTAGACTGTGGAACCAACCCAGATGCCCTTCAATAGATGAATGGATAAAAAAAAAAAATGTGGCATTTATACACAATGGAGTATTATACAGCACTAAAAAATGACAAAATCATGGAATTTGCAGGGAAATGGATGGCACTAGAGCAGATTATGCTTAGTGAAGCTAGCCAATCCCTAAAAAACAAATACCAAATGTCTTCTTTGATATAAGGAGAGCAACTAAGAACAAAGCAGGGAGGAAGAGCAGGAAGAAAAGATTAACATTAAACAGATACATGAGGTGGGAGGGAAAGGGAGAGAAAAGGGAAATTGCATGGTAATGGAGGGAGATCCTCATTGTTATACAAAATTACATATAAGAGGTTGTGAGGGGAATGGGAAAATAAACAAGGAGAGAAATGAATTACAGTAGATGGGGTAGAGAGAGAAGATGGGAGGGGAGGGGAGGGGAGATAGTAGAGGATAGGAAAGGTAGCAGAATACAACAGTTACTAATAGGGCATTATGTAAAAATGTGGATGTGTAACCGAAGTGATTTTGCAATCTGTATTTGGGGTAAAATTGGGAGTTCAAAACCCAATTGAATCAAATGTATGAAATATGATATGTCAAGAGCTTTGTAATGTTTTGAACAACCAATAAAAAAAATAAGAAAAAAAAAGAAAGAATATAAGGTTCTATGAAACCTTGTAGAAAAGCAGATAAAGCCTACAGAATTAGAGAAGCTGCAGTCTTTCTACCACAAAAGAAGCTAATGACACACTTGAAATCGTCCCAATGGGGCAAAGGCAGAGCTGGGATGGAATGACGCATTTATCACTCTTGGTTACTTGGCCCAGGACTCTCCTTCTTGTCCTAACAACGAAAGACCCCTGCATATGAAGTTGAAAGGGCAGTTAAAGAGGACAACGGTAAAGTTGCCCACGTAATCCCTTACTCCACTTTGGAGTAAGGTCTAAGGACGACTTTTGGAAGAGTTACGCAGCAGAAAAAGGACTAACCAAAGAGGGAAAAGCTTAATTTTAAACAAAAGAGATGGAGCAAGGCTCATTTATATCAATGATAAAATTAGAAATTTTATCAGTGATTTTATTTTACTTTTCACAGAAAACTTCAACTTCAGTTCTTGGCCTGATTTAGATGGGACAGTCCTTCTTTAGGTGTTTTAATGAAAATCACTATCTGTTAGAGTAGGTTGCTCTATGCAATATATGTGCTAATCTCCTCCAGCAAGATTCTCCTAAACAGCACACAAGCTCATTTCCCTTAACCATGCTACATCACATCTACATCTTCAGCATTCTCCATTCTATGGTCTTAGTGGAAGAAAAAGAGAGAGAGAGAGAGAGAGAGAGAGAGAGAGAGAGAGAGAGAGAGAGAGAGAGAGAAATAAGCTAAACCAAAGGATATCTCTTAAAGCATCCACCTAGAGTGACACCCAACCTCCCCCTCACATTTTATGAGCAGGAGACATGACATAACAGGCCTGACATCAGTGCAATGAAGATGCATAAGTCTCCCTAAAGAAAGAAGAGCAGTTTTTATATTTAAGTTCCTTTAAAGAGGTCCCCTTTTCAAAAACTAAACTGTCACTAATAATGATCACTGTGTGTGTTAGTTTGGGTCATCACAGAAACATGCTCCAGAAGGAGGAGACAAGCAAGTGATTTACTGGGGAGATGATACTTGGGAGGTAAAATGTAGAAGGAGTTGCAGGAGATGGGCGAGCCCTTAGAACACGACATAGGGCCACTGCCTGTGGAGAGATGAAAGAAGGAAGGTGGAGCCTTAGACTGTAGTGCGGCTTAGACCATCAAAGGTTGGTATCAGATAATATGAGAGAGTGTGCACCAATGACCTGGGTAGCCACATGAAGTGACTAAAATGAAGAAAATAAGATTAAACCTCATGCAAATGAAAAAAAATACATAAGAACAGAAATCAATATAATGAAAATGGAAATGTAATTGAGAAATAACTGAAATCAAAATCTTTTCCTTTAAAAAGTTTAAGAACATTGCTAAACCTTTAGAGAGGCTGATGCACAAGGAAATAAAGGGAAAAATAGAGAAAAGGAGAAAAAAGAGGAGGAAGAGGAAAAGGGGAGACCAGGAGAAGAATGGAAGAATTACCAACGTCAGGAATGAGAGTCTACAGATTCTGCAGACTTAAAAGAATAGGATGGTTGTGGCTCAGCGGCAGAGCACTTGCCTAGCACATGCAAAGCTCTGAGTTCAATCCTCAGAACGACACAAAAATAAATAAAATAAAGGTATTTTGTCCAACTACAAATAAAAAAAATATATATATATTTTTTTTTTAAAAAAAAAAAAGAAGAACAGGAAAATAAAGAAGAGTGTAGAATCGTTTAAAATTGTCAGATTATACTTTGAGGTCTACAAAATGCACTTATCTCACTATCAATGTTCCATACATTGGCCTACCTATCAATCCAACTTAGCTACATAATAATTCTGATCTCATGCTTATATGTAGGTAATAATAAACCTTAAATTAACAATGTATTTATTTGCCCTTTATAATTTAATAGGAGGCTGGAGAGATAAGTAAGAAAGCTTCACACCCCTTAGAAAATGCAAGGGAGCTCAATGGTTGCCCTTTTTTCCCTAATAATTTTCTCTTCTTCAAGTTCTAGCATCCAAGTCCTTTCCACTGAACTTTGTTCTGCTTTGGTAACTGGTAGGAATGGTGATTATTCAGTTTCTTTGCAAATATGTGAGAAAGTAAAAGATGAAAGATCTTACTCTTCAGAGGGCATGGGGGTGGGAAGACTCAAAATCTTTCTATCAGAGCTTGGCCTAGGATTGAGAGTCCTTGACTGATTGGGACACTCTTGCCTTTGGAGGTGACGCTCATCCCTCAGGGAGTTGGAGCAGGCAAAATACAGTGAATAAACAGACCTCTCCATCTTATAAATAGCAATAGCATGCTGTTGAGTGAAACTGTGGTGGTGGTACTGAAATCACCATCATGCATTTTTCACAGTCACTTGGTTTACAAAAGCAATTGTGCCAAATGTAAACTCTATGGAAATATCTAAAGTCAAGTTTATAATTTCTCCCTCCCACATCTAATAGCTCCTCCATAATATAAGCACTATTAACAATTTGGTGTATATCTTCTATAATATTGACTTTGCTTATAAAACTATGTTTATATATACTGAATAATCTTCTATATTGGGATAACATCATCATTTGATGTCTTCATTTAATAATTTGTCAAGGATATTCTTCCAAGTTAATATAGCTAGTCCTACTTTAACAATGTCAAGTTCCAGGCTGTGGACAAAGTCTACCCTACACCAACATTCGGCTTCTGATGGTCATATGAGTCATGTCTAGATCTTTCTTATTCAAAAAAAAAAAAAAAAAAAAAAAAAACGTGATAAACATCCTCGTATAGATTTACATGTGCATGTGTTTATATATTTTAAACCCCCTGTGTTTTTGTTTTGTTTTGTTTTGTTGATAAATTTCTATGACCAAAAATAACAGCTCACTAAACATCCACATTTGAACTGTGAAAACATTGCCAGGTCATGATGTCCCAAGCCTGTACATGCCCCATCAACTCAGAATAAAAGTAGTTATTTTCCTGTATTCTTATAAAGCCTGAAGTCTAATCATATTCTCAGTTTTAATAAATTTGATGGTTTAATTTTTTAATTGCTTCCCTAATTATCTAGGAGGCTATGTAGCATTTTATTTGCAATTTTTCTCTCAGTGCATTGCCTGTTTATAGCATTTCCTTATTATTTTTTTAATTCTTTAGTTGATTTGACCCTTTGTTATTTGGATGGTAATTATCTTCTCCCAGTTGATCATTTGGCATTTGACCTTTTGTGGGGTGATTCAGGCAGAATTACTGGTTTGTAAACAAAATTCACTATTACTAGTTTAAGCAAGAATGGGACTTATGAAGAGCTGTTATGGTTTGGATGTGAGGTAAACCCAAAAGCTTGTGTGTGCCACAATACAGGAATGTTTGTGGGTGGCATGGTTGGACTGTAAGTCATAACCCAAATGATTTATTGATACGCTGATTGGATTAAATAGGTGGTAACTCTAGGCAGAGGAGGAGAGGTTGGAGCAAGTGGGTCACTTGGAGATGTGTCTTTCAACTTTGTCCCTGGGGAGCAGAGTTCTCTTTTTTGCTCCCTGTTGTCATGTCCTGAGCTGCTTTCCTCTGTCATGCCTGTTCTGCTACATCATAGACCCAGAGCTATGGAGTTGGCTGACTGTGAACTGAATCCATGAATCAAAATAAACTTTCCCTTCTCTAAATTTTTCTTGTCAGGTCCTTTGGTCACAGCAACGAAATGCTATGATCAAATAAATTAGGCTACTAGATATATCACAAAGTTTCCCAGGAGAATCAAAGAGTTGAATCGTGAGGAGACAAAGCAAGAGAAAATAGCCACAGTAAGATGCTGCATCATTCCCCTGGTGGTCTGCTCTCTCTCACTCCACAAGGCCACTGTCCTTGCTGGTGCCCTCCATAGATGTTCTCAGACCTCTCAACATAATTGATTCCATGAGACACCTCCTTGTTCACAGCACACTTTTTAGAATGGATACTCATTAATTGTGGCTAAAGCCACAGAGCTAGCTGCAAGGGAGGCTGGGAAAGTAGATCTGCTGTTTCCACTTAAGAAGACAGAATGTATACATCAGAGAATTCCCCAAGCACATGACTGGATTCAGTGGTTGCTAACTAGTCAGTAAACATTTAAAATGCCCATTGCATGGAGACTTTGCCTCACTGTGTTTTGTAATTTTATAGAATCAAGTATGTTATTTTGTTGTTGTTGTTATTTATATATTTGTGGTTTGGATCTTACTGTGAAAAAAAATCATCAAATGATGTCATAAATATTCTCTTATAGCATCTTCCAGGACTGTTGTAGTCTGTTTCAGCAGTCAGATTTTTCATTCTCATGTAATCTGCTGTACAATGAAGTAGGAATCACATTTTAATATCTTCAAAAAGTATAGTTTATTCTCTCAGTTTAATTAATCAAATAATATATACTCAGTTCACTGACTTATGCCTCCTCATTAGTTGAATGATATATAATTTGTTCACTGACTTATGTCTTCATCTTTAATTATATGTCCAATGGTCTCTATTCTACACAACCATTCATTACAGGCCAGGACTGTACTGTTTTGTTTTCTTGTATGTTGACTTTTAATTTCTAGTAGAGCTAACTGCCTTGTTATTGCTCCATTTCAACATTTTCTCAGCAATTTTCATGTTTCTTCTTCCATAAATATTTTATAATCGCTGTATGCATTCCAAAAGAGGAAAAATAAATAAATTCTGATGCTAACTGCATTAACTTTATATGATAATTTCAAAAGGAATGATATTTTGATGACATGAGGTCTTTCTATCCAGGAACATGGTTTGTCCTCTGTTTATTGGGTCTGGTTTTATGTTTATCAATATAATTTTATAGTTCTCTTCATATAGTCTTCTCATTAAATTCATTCCTAGGTATTTTATGGTGCTTTTCCCCCACATGGTTAGGAATGAGATCTTTCTCATTTCCATTTTTATAATGCCAGTTTAGCCAATTTTTCTAACTGCATTTGATTCTATAGCACATACACTGCATCATTTACCAATTATACAAGTAATTCACAGAATGCTATTGATAATTTAATCATTTAATAGAAATGAATTTGACAGGACACATGGCAATTCTCTAATTGAAACTCTTTGTTTCATTCACTAAATTTATTATATTTTTCAAGTTGACACCTCTATTATATATTCATAGTCTACGGTTTCTAGTTACCTTTTGTCTTTTATAGCTATGTGTGTGTGCAAATTCTACTTATAAAACAATGTTACCTTAAAATTGACATGTTCAGAAATGACCATGATTCACACACAAAAAAAATATTTATTCTCAACTTCTCAGTTTATTTCTCTAAGTAGACCTAAAACTTTAAGTCTTTAGCAATCATTGTGAAATTATCTGTATAATACCTATTGTTCCAGTTTCTATCATAAACCAAAAGCTAAACATTTCTACTGATTATAAACTCCAAAAGTAAGCTCACAGAGTGTTTTTTTAAAAACCCATAAAATGCTCATAGTATTTTGAACAAGATAAGGATTACAAACATACTTGCACACAAAAACATAATGCTGACCCTATGCACAAGATGACCAAGACTAAAGATGAGGATGAAACAGGGCATCGTTCTGGGAAGACAAAGTCCTCTGTGAAAAGAAGAGCACACCTGAAAAGCACATTCCTGATGACTGCTGTGGACCCAGAGCCTGGAGCAGGGCTGAGGCTTTGGGGGATTCTGGGCTTTTGAGTTACCTCTCTGCTCAGGATACACTTTCCATCAAGTGAGTAGATTAGTCTAATGAACCCTGAGGTTGATGTCAGTCTTCATGTTCCAAGTGTCCAAGTTTCAAAAGCGGGACTCTGTTAATCAAGAATGGGAGAAGTATGGATGTCTGGATCCATAGAAACAAAACTATTTCAGACACACTGAAACCATATACTTCACAAAAACGGATCCACCACACTTTGTATGTACAGATTTTCTACTACAGTCTAGATCTTGGCTGATTATAGCACCAAAGAGCATAAGAAGTGCTGATTAATTCAGTCAAAAGTCATATTTCTGATTTCTGGGCTGGGGGTTCAGCTCCATTGGTGTAGTGCTTGCCTTGCATGCATGGCAAAAAAAAAAAAAAAAAAAAATAGTTATGTCTCTGTCCTGATACTCATATCACAGAGAATTGCTGATTTCTATAATATCAAGTGGTTGACACAAGACATTCAAATATATTGGGCCACAATATGTGCTGAGATGGGTAGTCACCTTTATATGGCTACTCCAAGAAATGTTTGTGAAGTCAGGCACTTCATATACAGTGTGGCAAATTAGCCATGTTCGGTGTTAAGCAATATCCATTTTAGCCACTCATTCTGAGACGTCTTCTAACACACACACACACAGTATGCACATGTAAAATGAACACACATAATTTTCAACATGTAGTTTATAATTCTAGAGATTTATAATCACAGAACTCACATGAACATATTTTTAAATGAAGTAAGGCTGATGGTAGAATCCCATTACATGATTTTTTTTAATCTAAAATGAAATTTTAGCCTCAGTCTTCCAAAATTTATCCAACATACACAGAGAAAACCACCAAGAATGTTGGACAATGTCTCTCATAGTTCAATATTTCAAGGGGCCAAACCAGGCGCCTGTTTTTCTAATCAGGAAGTTTCTCTATTTCAGAGATTAAAGCTTTGGGGAATAGTTAGAGGTTTTGAATCTTTTAAATAACCTTGAGTCCTTCAGGAACTAAATTCAAGACAAAAATGAGCATAAGAAATAGACATCAGGAACGTTAAAATGGAGAGTGGGTTCCGACATTCACACTGTAAGGAAAAAGAAATAAGTAGCTTGCTAGAAAATAGTTTAAAAAATTATGTTATTTTTTTATTGTTTTATTTTTCAATTTTTCTCCCTAAGAATTAAGAGGTAGACCATCTTCATTTAATGCCTTCCTTGTACAAGTGGATTCCCAGGCTCCTTTCTCAATGATGTAAATGAGCTAATTAAAGACCCTGCCATTTACACATCAAGGTAACTATCTGTGAATTGCTGATTTCATGATTTCTCCTGTCCTGATTTGGAGAGCCCATCAGGAGTGTGCCAGGGAGTTATGTGCCCTTACCCTAGAGTGAAAATAAATAAGCCCTTCTCAGAGAAGTAATTGGTTCCACTGTCTGGGGGAGTTTAAGCCAGTTTGGTTAAGTCTAATTAGTTCACTGTTCAGTTTATTTGACTCCAGTGAAGTTAAGTGGACATTTGCATGACCATAAACCTCATTTCCATGTGTTGACAGGTTCACTGCTGCTAAATGATGTTTATTAGTGCTCCAAGTTTGAGTCAAAGTCATTCACATTTTCAGTAAATGGGCAAGTTTCTGTAAATAAATACCATTCTGAGGAAAAGTGAAATTAGTTTGGTCATGCAAAGTTAAGAACACTGAAAGCACCTGTCATTTCTGGTAGCTTAGGTGCAGAGCTACCCAACAGGAAATGATGAGGTCACTGTGGACAAATGCATTCAGGACAAATGGATAAAAGAAGTATTTTTCATTCCATTAGTTTTTTTCCATTGAAGGCAACTCTTTTAAGAAGCCAAGGTTGGCTTCACCTGTCAACACCCTCTTTTTACTAGTCAATGGCTTTACCATAACTTCTTTTAATTCTGCTCCTTAAAAGTGTAAATAGACTTAAAGCACATTGTGTCACATGGCTAAAAGGCAAAAACAAAGGGTAAACTTAGACAAAGACAATGGGTATATATTTTGATAACCTTTTCATGGAAGCTTCACTCCAATTAAGGAAATTAGACCTTTAAATATGTCTTTTACAAAGGAAACTGAACAAAGGTTAGCAATTGCAGGTAGAATGTTAAATTAAATCTTAAAGAATTCTTTCCTGTTAGTGATAGAGGTTGAGCACCTCTGATCTGAAAATCCAGAATCCAAAATGCTCCAAAATCTGAAGGTTTTTGGGCACCTAAATGATGCCAAAAGTGGGAAATTCCACACAGGACCTCATGAGATGGGTCATAATCAAAACATACTCTATAATTATCTTCAAGGTATTTTCAGAAGATGTATATGAATCATAAATGAATTTTGTGTTTAGACTTGATTCTCCAAGATATATCCAAGATATCATATTTTATATATATGCAACAACTATCAATCTAAAAAAAAAGTACAAAAACACTGAGTCACAAATTTTTGGATAAGGGATACTCTTTATTAGCATAAATTTCCAAGCATAGTACTAGATAGACTTATAAAATTGTGCATAGAGCAGGAATCTGAGTTGTTGGCCATAGCTTGAGTAAAAAGCTTATACTCAAGGAAGCTTGATAGTAAGGGGGAGAATAGTTGAGCCCTAAGGGAGTGCACTATTAGGACTCTGAGCTTCTACTGGACTGGAAAATGTCTGACCAAAGAGTGACAAAACCCCTGAGCTGTCAAGACAAGCATGGTTTCAGAGGAACGTTCCCATACTTAGACCATGTGGGGGAAACTTGCCACCTCAAGCAGATAACTCATCACTTTATCCAGCCATGCAGTATCAGAGTAATGCCGAGCCATTTCTACCCTAAAGGAACAAATTAGAGAAAATCAGAGAGGAATGAATAAGTTCTACAAACAGAAGACCAGTAGAAGATTGGGCATTGAGGTGGACCAAGTAAGGCATAAAAAGAAAAGAAAGGTTTGCAGATAAGTCAGACTAAAGAGAAGAATCTTTGGCATTTATATTTTCAGATTGATTTGAAAACAAAAAGAAATGTACATAGATGAGAAAAATAGCAAAATAAAAATATTTTTATCATTCCCAATATATAAAACAAAAATTCAGGTCTATGTCACATCTCAAGTATCAAATAGCAAATAAAATTTAAGTTACAGAGATTTTAATCTTCTCCTGTTTAAAGGTAACACATAGATCATAACATTTCTGTTTGAAATAGTAAAACATTAATGTAACACGTGCTTTAATTGTGACTGCAGCTTTGGGCATAGGCAAGAGCTTGCCAGCTTAGAAGGGACAACATCAGAAGAGATTCAGCAACTATTAGGGGCAAGTTTAGGAATGGACCAGGATGAGTGATAGGGTTATCTTGGCTTCATCAAAGGAGGTAAAATGTTACTCTGGCAAACGCTGATTTTTAGATCAAGGCAAACAAAGTGCACTGTCATTCAGACTTGCTGGAATGGCTGATGAGGGAGATATAACAGCATGACACCAGATAACCCAACTGGGAGACATGACACAGCTTGCCCCTACTCCAGAGGCAAGCAACATTTAAGAGTAAAAACTGGGAGACTGGTGAAAGCAAAATTTGTTAGACTGGATCAGATCATGAGCCTGGCTGCAGGACTACAGTTACCAAGTCCCAGGCAACATGCTGAGACAGGGGCTCA